>NC_092877.1:21008670-21155294 GCF_028372415.1 Notamacropus eugenii | reverse complement strand
TCTCTCTCTCTCTCTCTCTCTCTCTCTCCCCTTCAGAAATACACACACATGCATAACTTGCACATACTTGATTATTTCCAGGTTGTCTCTCCAGTTGCTCTCTAGGACCTCATGAGGGCAAAGACTATGTTTTTGCCTTTCTTTGTATCCCCAGGATTCAGCACAGTCCTTAACACATATTAAGTGTTTAATAAATGCTTATTAACTGATTAAAATAAAGTCATACTTGTGAATTGTTTTGCAAATCCTAAAGCACTATGTGAATGTCACCTCTTATGCCAAATGACGATCAAACAGATCTCCAGAGAAGTTAGGTGAGCTGTCCAGGGTTTCGCAGCTGTCTAAGGCAGGATTTGAACTCAAGTCCTTCTGGCTTCAAGTCCAGTGCTCTATCTACTATGTCCCATCCACTCCCATTAGTCGTTACCATGTCAGGTCACGGTTTCAGGACTGAGTCCTGGAAGGCGCTTTTCATTAGCCCAACTCTCTCATTTTTCATAAGAGGAAGCTGAGAGACTGGAAGAAAGTTGCCCAAGGTCACATGATTCGTAAGCACTAGTCTAAGGATTCTAAATCCAGTTTCCTGATTTCAAATCCTGTGTTCTTTCCACTGCACTATAAACCTCCTTGTTTCTATTTGGATAAATCAAATCGGAAACTCTACCAACTACAAGAAACCAAGTGATTGTAGATTTAATGGTGAAAGAGACCTCAGAAGACAGTAAGTCTTTACTTATACCCATTTTGCAAATGAGGCAATTGAGGCATAAAGAAGTTGAATGGCATTCAAAACAAGGTTAGTTAGTAAGTAGAGGGGCTAGGATTTGAACCCAAGTGGTATAAATCCAAATCCAGCACTCCTTTTACTCACCCTCTTAGAAGGCATGTAGCCCAAGCCCATTCATTTTACAGAAGAGAACATTAAGGTTCAGAGATGGAACATGACTTGACCAGGATCAGTTAATAGATAACATTAGTGAGAAGGCACAAGTTGATGTGGAAGGTCAATCACTGTAAAAATTAAACTGTAAGCATCAAAGTTATGCTTGACAATATGGAATCCCAAAATTTTGCTGCAGACAAAATCAAAACTCAATCAGCAAAATCATTTTAAAAAATTCTATTTTTGCTCTCCAATATCAAAGCTAATAAATATCCTGTAATTTGTCCTCAGCTGTGAATATGATCAGTCTTCTTCACTAGAGTTATGAAGGCTTCAATTAAATTCAGCATTACTTACTGAATTCAAAGCACTGTGCTAGGCTCTGAGAATGCAAAAAAATAGGAGCATAGTCTCTGATCTCAGGGAATTTAAATTCAATTGTCAATCATGTCTTCCTTCATTATAAACCTCACATCCTCCCTTTCCACTCATCCAAATGAGAAAGTACTTGTATTAGAATGGCGGAAAATTCTGAATTAGGGGGTCTCTCCATTTTAGGTTGAAAATAGAATCTATCTAATTCATTTTAGCAAGCATTTGCTAAATTAGGGTCTATGTGAAAGGCATTCAAAGAAAACAATTAGCCTCTGCAGTCAAGGATCTCACTTTCTTCTGATTGCACATGCAAGAGTTTCTTTTGTTTTGTTGATTGATGTGCCTTGAAAACTATTTCTTTTTTGTTAATAGCATTTACTTTCTTAGCTTTTAAGGGGTTTGGTTTTGAAAAGCTGCACATTTATGTATTATTATAAGAAAATCCCAAAGAGTTCTTAGTTCATACAGCCTATCACCCACAAAGCATGTACCTAAAGGGAAAAAAATGACTAAAACAAAGTCTCTTCTGGTGACTGGGAGTCAATTATTCTCTGTATGTCCAAGTAAGAAAGTCATAGCTATGTTCCAGCATTCATCAAACAGTATGGTAGAGTGGAAAGAACTTGGATTAGGTAAGATCCAACGGTACTCGATTCAAGTTCAAATTCTGCCACTAACTAGCTAAGTGACCTGAGTTAGGCATGTCACCTCAAGTCTCTGAATCTGTGTCTTTAACCCTAAAAGAGAAGAGTTGGGAAAGATAATCTCTAAAATCCCTTAATAATCTGTTTATATAAGTAGAAACTCTAAGATGCTTTTTGTATCCTTTGGAAAACAGAAAATCTGCAAAGTATGCAACATTGAAGGGGGGAAATATATCTAAAGGACAAAGGAGTCCCTTGGATTTTGATATAAGCAAATAGTCAATAACTCAGATTATCACTTTTTTTCTATATACATGGTGGTAGGACAAAATACTGTCCTTTGAAATATTTTCATGTGCAATTAAACCTAGGATAGGTTTAATTACCTATCCAAAATATGCCTTTGAGTTAATAATATGAAGAAAGAAATCTTATTCCCCTACAAGGAATTTGCTTTCTCATATACATTCCAAGAAAACCTGAATGATAATCATCGTAACAGCATTTACATAGCATTTTCACATTTGCAAAGTCCTTTACAGATATTATCTAATTTTATCCTCATAGCAACCCTGGGAGTTGTTATATAGGTGTTATGATCACTGTTATCATTATCTCTTATTAATGTTACTCTTCTAATATTACTATTATTATCTCCTTTTTAGACATGAGAAAACAGAAGAGTTAGTCAACAAGCATGTATTAAGTATTTACTATGTGCTAGGCACATAGGATAAGAGGAAATATAGGAGGCAGTGTCTGCCCTCAAGGAACTCACAGTCTAATGGGGGAGAAAGCATCAACGATGTACTAACAGGATAAAGAGGGAATAATCCACAAAGGGAACACATTAGAAAGAAGAGGAATCATGAAAGGTTTCTTGTAGATGATGAAATTTTAACAGGGACTTCAGAGAAGCCAGGAGGCAGAGATGAGGAAAGAGAGCATTGTAGGCATAGGATAAGCCAATGAAAATGCCTCCTAATAATAGCCTGGAGTTGGATTTGAACTCAGGTCTTCCTGATTCCAAGTCCAATATTGTATGCCACCTAGCTGCTTCTTCAAATTGCAGCTCTGTACTGATTATTAGCCTGACTTATAGCAAATGCTTAATATGCATATTGGATTGAGTGTTCATTGGCCTGGAGGTGGTCAGCTAGCTCTTCTGACCCTCAACTTCCTCATCTGTATAGTGAAAAACTCAGACTGAATAATGTCTAACATCCCTTTGGGCTCTAAGTCCTTGTCCCTATCATCCCTGTGGCTGTTTGTTGTTGTTCAGCTGTTTCAGTTATATCTGACTGTGACCCCATTGGAGCTTTTCTTGCAAAAATACCAGGATGACTTTCCATTGCCTTCTCTTACAGATCTTACAGATGAGGAAACTGAGGCAAACAGAGTTAAGTGATTTGCTCAGGTTCACACAGCTAGTAAATGTCTGAGGCTGGATTTGAACTCAGGAAGATGAGTCTTCCTGGATCCAAGTCCAGTACTCTATCCATTGCTTCACCTAGATGATCCCTATTACAAGATGAACAGTTGCTTTAGAACTTAGAAAATATCCTAAATAGCATATGAGCCCTGTGATTGTAATTTCAGGGAAGGAGGAGGGAAATGGCTACAGTACCAGTTTACATTTTCTGTAAACTGTAAAATTTCCAGGGCCATTCAAAAGTGATCAAGAACCAGTCTTCTTCAAAGTGTCCTGGAGTAGGAGATTCTCCAGGACACATCACACTGGTTTTCGGTAGGTAAATGTCAGAGGGCAGGACATTCAATTTCAATTTCATTTTGCCGAAGCTATCAAGCAAAATCCAAATAGGAGCAGACAGCATCACATAAGCCCTTTATTGCCTTTCTGTCTTTTCCAGGACCTGGTATACAAGGACCCGATCAGACCCAATATTCAGAAAGCATGCACCTTCAAGGAGGTTGTCTACGAAACTGTGACCCTGCCAGGCTGTGCCAAGCACGCTGACTCCCTGTACTCTTACCCCGTGGCAACAGCATGTCACTGTGGGGCATGTGATAGTGACAACACAGACTGCACTGTCCGAGGACTAGGACCAACCTACTGCTCTTTTAATGAAAGAAAAGAATAAAGCACTATCCTGCTTCCACACAACAGGCTTACCTAGGTTCCATATTTTTTGTTTAAAATACAGTGTACACGCAATTATAAAGAAGGTGAGAGATTTTTAAGACATGTGAAGCTCTGAATCTACAACATCTCTAGCCTCTAAGCACTGTGCTGTGGGGACTCCTCAGATGCTCCCTGCTCTCAGTCTCCCGTTACTATCCGCTTTATGGATGACAATGAGAGTTTCAGGTCTTGAAAACTTTGGGTCCAGTAGCATATTGAAAACATCATATTCCCATGTAATCCCCATTCCTGGGCCCTGCAGACCTTTGTTAAACATAAACTCATTTCAGGGAATATTCTGTAGCCACCAGAACAGGAAATTAGGGAACAGAGCTTCCAGTTAAGCTGAGCATCCTTGGAGGTTGCCTGAGTCTACACCTTTCCCTATTCCATGCGTTCTCTGGTAGGAAGGATAAGGATGACATAATAATTCCCTTTCCTGACTTCATGAAAAGAATGGCAGAGGCCAAAATTGGCAACTTGTCTGTTCTAGGCCTTAGTAGCCTGAATTAGTGACACAATAAGGAACATGGAAATTTGAGCCCATGGAAATAAAATAAAGACACAAATACCTATTCTCATTTGAGTTCTCCTTGCCATACTCAACATCTTGTTCATTGGGTCTCAAACAGTGTTATGTGGAACCATCCCTTCCCAGTCATATGATTTGAGTGAAAGACTGTGAATAGTATGAGGAGGCAGTATAAAATGAACACTGTATTTGGAGCTGCATGAAATGGACTGCACTTGCCATCATGGGCAAGTTAGTAAACCTTCCTGGACCTTGGTTGCCTTATCTATAAAATGAAGAGGCTGACCTAAATGGGCTCTATGATCCCTTCCAACCATAACTCAATGACCCTATGATATTCTTCCTTCTAAAGCATAAAAGACAAAGTTATATATATGTCCAAAATTCTTATGTGCCATTTTTAATATGAAAACTTTTAATAACTTTCCTTCAAAATTGCCCAGATATCTACTATATTCCTATATTGAAGACCCATAAAGTCATGGATTAGAACTGAAAGAGGCATTTGAGGTCTCTCTGTTTTACAGATGAGGAAACTAAAATGCAGAGAAGTTATATAACCCACCCAAGGTCACAGAGGCATTAAGGAACAAAGCCAGAAATTGAATCCAGATCTTCTCACTCCAAAGTCAAGTTTCTTTCCAAAGAACTAGGCTGCATCCACTCAGATATATATGAGCTCTCTGATTGTTCATGTGTCAACTTGGCTGTCACTTTCTACAAATTACAATGGACCAACATCTGGGGGTTCCATCAATACCTTTCCACCAAAAAGTTTCATAGCAAAATTTCTTTGAGAAATATCCATTTTAATCAACTTGAACAAGAGCTATCAAGTAGCCATAGGTTTCCTATTTTCCTATAAGACTTCTCAACAGCTATCTAACTTTTTATTGGGGAAAATGTCATTGGGTAGGAAGCTTTTGAAAGCAGCTTCCAGTAACTTGCCAGGTTAAGTTAATCTCTTCAGAAAAGGGAGTCTTTTAGAAACAGGGGCCAATGAAGAGAATTACTTCTGGTTTTCTGGACTTTCTACTAGAATTGCCTCTGCACTTATGTAAGTGTTCCCCAATCTGTGTCTCTGAAAAAACATTCGCATACAAACTATTTCATGGTACAATGACTTCTTCATCTTTTACCATTCAACTTAAGTTAGTTCATTGGGACATTTATGTTAACTTGACTTCTTTATTTTAAACTGAAATGGTTATTGTCTATCCGATGTGCTTCTTTGGATTTTTCCATTCACTGGAGCTCCTTCCAGATGATACATTTCAAAGGATCATTTCCTGCTGCGAGTAGGAGCATAGCTATCAACGTCATGCCGAATGCTTCCGTAAATATTGCCTGTACTTACCAAGCCCTGAGGAAATATTAAAAAAAAGGATTCTGCAACATTTGTGTGGTTTCAGTCTTCCCTCATGGGCTTTGCCTTGAAAAATAACACTTCTATGGATCCATCCTTGCTCGTTACTGCCCTCTGTTCAGCTGTGTTCCTCCCATTCAATTACTCTCAAAGTTGTTTCCATCTCTCATGGTTTAAAATCCATTGACTGAGGGAGAACACATGCGTGAGTGGTCTTTCATTTGTTCATACAATAAGCACTAAGACTTTGTGCTAGACAGAAGTACAAAGGCCATAAAAAGACAATAAATATACAGCCCCTGACTTCAAAATGCTTAAATTCTGCTATATTACATTTGCTATTGTTTACTTACAGAAGATACGTTCTGGTGGACACAGTGCTGCATTTGGAACCTAGACCTGAGTGAGAATCTTGCCTCTGACTTTGTTTCCTGTAAAATGGGTACGATAACCATGCCTGCTTCAAAGGGTTGTCATGAGACTCAAGTGAGACAATGTTGGGGTTTCATAAACCCTAAAACACTACATAAAAGTCAACTATTCTTCAAGTTAGAGACTAAAAGTCAGCTGTCCTTGGAAACTCCTGCAAAGAGAAGTAGAATAGAGCGACTCAAGTAACTTCTTTCACTCTTCATGCATGATGTTAGTTATGTTAATAAAATTAAGAATATTAATAATAATAATTGACACACATAGCACTTTATGGTTTAAAAAGCATTCCATTATTTACGTAAATCTATATACTATTTAATGAATACTTAAACTATCTATAGTTTAGGGTTAAATACTATTTGTAGTATTTCAAAACTATTTATATATGTAAATAGAATATAAATGTATAAAAATAACAGTAACGTGTGTCTATATATAAATATATTACATATATGTATATATTCATATAATGTGCAATCCTGTGAGGTTTGCAACTGTTATTCCCATTTTGAAGATGAGAAAACAGAGGTCCACGCCATGAAGTGATTGTCTAAAATCCTACAGCTAGAAACTGGAAGAGCTGGTATTCATATCCTGGTTTTCTGTCTCTGAATCCAGTGAGTGTTGATACTACTGTTCCTGTAAGTTGTTTCCAAGGGACCATCTGTCTCTCTAGATGTCTAATCAGATGAAAGCAGGTTGAATGGCCTTCGATCTTAACATTTGAGAAGAGTTTCAAATTTTACATAACCCGAGGTCCACAAATTGAGTAGGTATTAAATCAATTACATTGTGTTTCATGACCTCTCAGAATAACTGTTTTGTGTTTCCGTCAAGAACAAAAATTATCCAAACCTCCAAAGATGTGCTGTTCAAAGTGATATAGAACAGATTCACAAAGCCATCATGTAGTTCAGCCATCACTTTACAGATGAGGAATCTGAAACACAGAGGTGAAATGAGGTGTTTAAAGCTACAAGGTCTTTATTTACTAGTAGAAGTAGGATTAGAATCCAAATAGCTTTCAAGGCCAGTACCGGCCCCACTATACCACATCAGCATGAAGGCACTTTAGTAAGTGAACTGCTTTCTCATATTGTGATCATAACTATCTGAGTTAGAATGAACCTTAGAGCTTCTCCAGTCCAATATTCTTATTGCACAAATTAGGGAATCAGGATCTAAAGAGACAAAGTGACTCATTCTGGAATCTACATCAAACTTAATGGTATAGGTGGGACCAAATCTAATATCTCCTGGCACTTTCTACTGCACCTTCCTGCCCTATCACCTGTTGCTCCTTCAGATCTTCATTTCTGCAAATAAAAAGCTGACACAAAAATATTGTGAGACTGGATAGACCAGATATGGATGCTTCAACTTCATTTTTAGTAATCATTTGATGATGTATAGAATACACTTATATTCTGTAGTGTCTTTATGAAGTACCAAAACTCAGACATTTCCAAGAACATTTCAGTTATGTGTGTCAAAAATAAAAACTCTAGAAAGAAAAAACTACATTAGAATGGCATCTTTAATCTATTAGCCAGGCTAAAGTTTGCTTCTGTACAATATATGGAAGATCAGTGAAAAGGTAAATGTTTACTCAGGAAAAATAAAAATAAATTGTAAGGGTGAATCTTAATCTTACTTAAGGAAACATACTTTGAAAATTTTGAAAGTTCCCTTTATTTACCTATACATTGATGTGTTAATTGCAAAGCATACTTATTTGTTCATTAAAGTCACTGTCACAAGTTACAAAAAAAAATCTTGTTAGTACTTGAGAAGATTAATTTACTTTTAATTCTATCCCTGGGACTTCTCATTAAATCATACCAACCACTCCACAAACTAAAATTATAAAAATGAAGGGTTTCAAAAAGAATTTGGAAGTCTCTGTTTGAACACAACTAGTGACAAGGAACTCATTACCTTGTGAGACAGTCTTCAAGTGCTGGACAGTTCCAATTGCTAGGAAGTCCTACTTAATGTGGAATTAAAACTGACTTCCACTCATGGAAGCTCCCTTAAAGCAAGTACTGAGACTCAATCTAGTCTCACCTTCACATAACAGTTTTTCAAATATCCAAAAACAGTCTACTGCCATGCCCTTAATTTTCTCTCTGTCAGGCTAAATATTCCCAGTCTTTTCATCACTTCCTCATATAACATGAATTTCAGATCTCTCACCATCATAAAGTCTTTTCTCTGGATGTGCTCTAGTTTCTCCGTGTCCTCCCTACCCCTTAAAATATAATACCCAAATGTGAATTGCATATCCCACAAGTGATTTCACTAGCATAGAATCCAATGCAACAATTAAGTCCCAGAAAAAAGAAATATACTCTTAAGAAATGCAACAGCAGCTGGCATACAATAAAATTCTGGTCAGTTAAAATGCCCTGATATTTTCCACCTAAACTTCAGTGGCTTTTAATTAGAGGTGTCTGAAAAACTCAGGTGCCATCACCTACGTAAAGCCTTTCCTCATTCTTCATTTAGTTATCATGTTTTCAGTGCTCCTTCAAAAGCCTTCTAATTGGTTTCCCTGCCTCCAGTCCTTCCTGAGTCCAATCCATCATCCTCCATTCAGCTGCCAAAATTATTTTCCTAAAGCTCAGGTCTGACCACCTAGTCCCCTACTCAATTAACTCTAGTAGCTCTTATTACCTCCAGGATAAAAAATAAAGTTCTCTGTCTGGCATTTAAATCCCTTCATAATCTAACCCTTTCCTACCTCCCCAATCTTCTCTCACATTACTTCCCTCCACAAGCTCTTCAGTTCAGCCACAATGACCTAATTGCTCTCTCTACATTATGACACCCCATTGCCTAAATCCAAGCTTTTTCATTGGCTGTCTCCATGCCTGGAATGCTCTCCATCCTCATCCATAAGTCTTAGTTTCTCTAGATTCCTTCAAGACTAAACTTAAATTCCACCTTCAGTTTGAACCCCACCTTCTACAGGAGGGTTCTGCTCTTCCATGCTGTTAGTGCCTTTCTACTCTGAGACTGTCGTCCATTTTCTCTGCATGTAACTTATATGTATTTAATATTTACATGTTTTCCTTCCTTAGCCTATGAGCTTCTTGAGACCAGGGACTGCTTTTGCTTTTCTTTGCATAACAGTACAGTGCCAGACACAAGGTATGTGCTTAGTGAGGGCTGACTAGTTACCATTGAGGAACTTTCTCTACCAATGCAAGTAAGTATGCCTTCTCTGAAAACTATTGTCTTATGGAGTTGCCTACTACATTAGCTACTAAGTGACTTGCTCAGAGTCACATAGCCAGGATGTGTCAGAGGTGGGACCTGAACCCAGGTTTTCCTGGCTTTAAGATCAGCTATCTACTATGCCTTTCTGCCTCTTATATAGTGGGCATATAATAAATTCTTGTCAGATTGGATTGTGCATGAAGACAGAGTGTGCGTAAAAAGGCTACCAGGGGTGGGAAAGCTACAGTCTCATGGGCCACATGTGACCTGTTAGGTCCTTTGGTGCATCCTTTTGACTGAGTCAAAGTTTTACAGAACAAATTCTTTTATTAAGGGGATTTGTTCTATGAAGTTTGGATCCAGTCAAAGGGCCACACTTGAGGATGTAGAGGGCCACATGTGGTAGTGAGGCCACAGGTTCCCCACCCACAGTAGGAGAAGCCTTCAAATTCAAAGCTCTTGCCTTTAATCTCCTTTCCTTACATAGGCATTCTTGTGCGTATGAACATTTTTCTCTGACAGGACATAAGTAAATGTAACTCATACTTCCATGGCCAAAGTATATGTGATTACATAGCAAGCAAGGTTGAGGTCTAGTAAGATCATATTCTGTCTAGTAGAATGAACCTGAATTATGAGCAAAACCAAGCTTCCTTTCAGTTCCCATTTTCATAAAGTTCTTGGGGGAGGGTGGCACCTGGCCCCTTGCCAACTGAAATTCCTCTCTTAATTCAATTCTCAATTCAGTTACTACCTCTTCTGTGAGCTTTTCTTTGATGACCAACTTGAAGAAATCTCTTCTTCCTTACATTTTCATAAAATCAACCCAATCTCAAGGCTGATCACATACTTTCAGGACAAAGGCCAGTTCCAAACCACATCTTCCTACGTCCAGGAGGAGTATGCATATATACTTCTGTTATATCTCTGTTGTTTCACATATTTAGAGTATTTTTTCCCACTTCAGTCAGAGTAAAGATCTCATATTCTTAGGGATGTCCTATAAAGATGGGCTCATAGTTGGCATACAACAACGATTTAAAGAAGCAGAGAAGAAAAATAATAACATTCTTCTCAAAGAAGCTTGTGGCACATTTAATCATATCACCTGAAAAACTCATTTCCCTTATAAAGTCTACTCTTTTCAGCAATCAAGATTCTCAGGTCTGCTTTGTGCACATCCTAGGGGCAGGAGGACTTGTTGCCAGATCATTCTCTCCACATAAATGTTATATATGGTGGAATTGAGAATATGTGAAATCAATCCAGCCTGTCCATTTACTGCATGAGATGAGTTGTTCTTTTTTTTATTTTCAAATTGAGTCCTGTTGAATATGAATCATGACTGCCTGAAGACATGACCATTTCTTGCAGAGTCATCCAAGCCTGGCAATATGTTGTAAGTTGCAGGCCTATTTGACACTTTTCAGTTATCTCAGAGAGACAAGTTTGTGAAGATGCTAACACAATGTACTTCATCTCAGAAAGACCTTTTGGGGGCAGTTCATGTCACTCATTGCTAAAGCAAATTCAAGTTTTCTTTTAAAGAGTAAATTGAAATTTCACTTCTGAGGCAGCTTCCAAGGTTGCAGTGTTATAAAATTCATTTTTTTTTAAAATAACCCAGTAAGCTTGCTAAAATGTTATTTAGCTACACCACTGGCTTGGTGTATTGTTTTGCTCTTGGGTAAAAGGGCCAAGAGAATTATTATTTCCCCATTGATAATATTACAGAGAATGGCAGAATTTGAGAATAGGAAGGTAACTTAGCTGCCATTTAGTTCAATCAAAACAGTAAAGGATCCTCAATATATCATTGCTCCTAGTTCTGCCTTCTGAAGCCAAAGAAAATAATTCAGATCCCTTCTCAATATGACTTCTTTTTGAACACTTGAATAGTTGCCATATCCCCCAATCAAGTCTTTTCTTTTCCAAACTAACTATGCCAAGTTCCTTCAACCAAAACTGAAGGACCATCAAAAATATGTTGTATTCCCAGGTAGAATATAAGCACTATGAGGGTAGGAATTATCTAGTCTTCATCTTTGCAAGCCCAGTACCTAGCAAAGTGTCCAGCATTTAATATGTTTAATAAATTCTCACTGGATTGGATTGATCTTGGTTGGATTGGAATAATACCTCAGAAGTATTTTTTAAGACACTCTTGAGTCTGATCAGTCACTGAACCCAAAGGAAAGAGTAACCTTTATTGCCAGGAACAGGGAGGAAGACACACAAGTGGTTCTTCAACACAAGAAATTCTTAAACTGAAGTCCATGGATTTGCTTTTTTAAAATATCGTGATGATTCTATTTTAATATAACTGTTTTCTTTTGCACTCTGTATTGTATGTATTTTATTTTATGCACTTAAAAATATTATTATGAGAAAGGATCCGTAAGTTTCCCTCGACTGTCTCATGGCAAAGAAAAGGTCAAGAACTTTTTCTTAGACTGATATTCAAGAATCTGCATAATCTTCAGCCAGACTACATTTTTCCAACTTTTTCTTTCATTACTCCCTAACACAAAACATTGAACTATACAGACCATTTTAGGGCCTCAACTGGCAGCTTCCTCCTATGTCTGACTATATGTTTGCACCATATTCCTCTCTAAAATGTGGGTCAGAGGGTCATAGATATAGAGTCAGAAGTGTCTGAGAGGCCATGTAGTTCAATTCCATTATTTTGCAGGTTAGGAAACTAAAGGTTGAGTGATTGACTCAAGATTGTATCAATCAAGGTGAGCATCAAAGACAGGATTTTAACTTGGGTTCTCTGAATTCAGAGCTAGTACTTTCCCCACTGTACTAAATTACTCTTACTACTTCTTTCAAAGCTACCTCAGGTGCCATATCTTCTTTTATTCCTCCAGCCCACAGTGATTAATCCCTCCTTTAAATTCTCCTTGGACCTCAGGATATCACAGACTTGGGACTGGAAGAGACTTCTAAGATCAGCTGCCCTCCCTTCATTTACTTCAGAACTGAGGGAACTGGACCCTAGAAAGGCCAAGTAACTTGTCCACAGCTAAGTCAGGATTTGAACTCAAGTTCTCTGATTCCAAATCCAGCATTCTTGTCATTGAAATATACTCATGTGAAACCTATTTAACTTTCCATGTGTGTTAAAAGACCTGTATTTATATCCTTGACATTATTTAACACAGTAACAATCTCAAAAGAGATGGACAGTATTCCTTTCTTGAACTTTGAATAGTCTGAAGCTTTCAAAGCTCTCCAACAAGGCTTTAAAATGATACAAGATGCTAGGACAGATGTGACCATGGAAATGACTTTGCTTAATGCTCTGCTGAGAATCAAACTAAGTAAGGTACAAAACAGGAAGATACATGCTCATCCAAGGTGCACTTGAGTGGCATAAAGGACATCCTGTGATAAGTTCAAATAGAAGGATTTCTTACCCAGGGCAAGGCTCATCAAATGCTCCTATACACAGAGGACATCAGCCTAATTGCATTGAACACATGAACATCATAAAGCACTCCCAATGGTATCCATATTAATTCTCCTTCATCACCCATAGCCAACCAGTTGCTAAGTCCTGTCAGTTCTACTTCCACAAAATCTCTCACATTTGTCTTGTCTCTACTTACATCATAACCACTCAAGTGGGACCCTCATCATCTCTAGCCTGCATTATTGAAAATATTGAAATACCCTCCCTGCCTCCAATCTCTGCTCTCTGCAGTCCATCAACTGCACAATAGCAAAAGTGATATTTCCAAAACACAGGCTTAACTATGCCCCTCCCCTGTTCAGGGAGTTTTGTGATGTTCTTCTGCTTCTAACATAAACTAGAAATGCCTCTGTTTGGCAGTAGAAGCCTTTAATAATCCAGTTCAGTCTGTTTAGTTTTTTTCTAGACTGACCTTACATTGGCTAAATCATACAGAAAAATTCTTCTTCCAGTTATGTCTAGAGTATCTGGAGGCTCCTAAGTTAGATTAAAAACCTGCCTTCTCCCCCAAGGAATCAAGGGCCTCCATCAAGGTATTAGCCCTTTTAGGGGACAAGTCTAACCACAAGAAAAATTGAGCTATGATAAGATCAGTAGTTGCCCAGAACCTCTTGATGCAGTCAGTGGTTAAATGTGAACTCTCCCTGGTGCTGAAAGCTTCCTAGCACAGGTCTGTCTTGTCTGATGATCTTGTTGCAGGTCCTTTTTCTAACCAATCTGTCTTGATGCCTGAGTGATGGATTCTTCTGCCTGGAGCCCTTCCCTTCCAGTTCTCCACTCATCCTCCGTGGTCACTTCTTTTTAGCTGAGGACAGAACAGGAGGGCTTTCCTCAGACACTGGAGTCTCCTGCTCCAATTTCAGAACTTCTAGACTGGAGCATTAGGATGTGCTGTTCTTCAGACCCTCAGGAGATTACAGAATACAGACATTTTATGGGTCTTAGACACCATTTAATTCAGGAGTTCTTGAGCTTCATTGACTTGGATGAGAAAAAAGCAGAGTTTTATTTCAATAAAATTGGTTTCCTTTGAACCTTATACATTTAAAAATTTTATGAAAGGGGGTCCATAGGCTTTAACAAACTGTTAAAAGGAACCATAACACACACACAAAAAGATTAAGAAACCTTGATCCAAGCCTAACTCTCTCATTTTACAGATAAAGAAACTGAGGCTCAGGGAAAAAAACCTGTTTTTCCCCTAATATTTCAAAGGAAGTATCAATTTTAACATGACATTGCTGTTATATCTGGAATAAATTTAAGTGATATTTTGTTCTGGTGATGTGTGTGTGTGCATGTGTGTCTGTGTATCTTTGTGTGTCTGTGTATTCCACAGGAAGGAACATGCAGAATTCCAAATGGATCTTAGGTCAAAGGACCCTAACACTATTACCCCTTCCATTATATCATTCAATTCCTTGTCTAAGTAGAATCCCTAGCAGGGCAAGAAGGAGGGCATTATTCTCTTCCTCTCACATTGGAGGTTTCTACTGAAACCTCCATTAACTTCTTCCTCTTCTCCCCTTCCAAAATTTCCAATCCAATAAAAATCTTCATGTGGGACAAGCTATGTACACACACACACACGCACACACACACACACACACACACACACACAGAGCCATATCTAACCTCTGGGGAATATTGCCAGCTGGGAAATGGCCTCATTTGTGTCTCTGCTCCTCTGACAGCTCTAATCCCTCAGACGTGTAAATAAACCACATAGGGATTAGCCAAGACCAAAGTCTGACAGTACATATGTGGGTGAGATGAGTTCTGTGTCTCTGTTTATTCTTCCAGCTGTCTGACCTTGATCTTATGGATATCTCTTTGCCAGATACTATAGACAGAAGGCTGTAAACAGCCAGTGTTCAGAGGCCAGTCATAACCTTCTTAATTAGCTTGATTCTTTCATCCTAACCTTCTTGCAGAAAGGAAGCCCCCATTGCATGTCTGCTTCTGCTTTCCCAGTTCCCATTAGCATCACATTATTGGTGATTCTCTGCTTACTGGGACATAACAATTTGTCATAATACTGATGTTTGTGTATCATTTAACTGTTTGCAGAGCAATGTGCATGTATTCTTTCTTTACACCTAAAAACCAATCCGGGAGGTAGGTAACATGAATACTATTGGCCAATAGATGAAGGAGTTAAGACTCAGATAATCTCTGCAATTGGTTGTCTAGATAAGGGTCAGAGGTCCAATCTGAACCCAGTCTTCTTGAGTCAAATTCATGCATACTATTCATTCCACTATGGTGACTCCTATCTCTTTTTGTGTATCCTTCTTCTCCTCATACAAATCTGTGTTCTTACTATTGTTTTTATCATTAACAACAATAACATTCTTTGCACTTCATTATCTACAATGCATTTTAAAATGCTGCCATATTTATATGAAGTTTGTGAATGAATAATAGGTAGAATCAAGCTTACATGGTAGTTGTTCACATGTCAAGTTTTATCTGCTTAGATAAATTAAATGAAGTGGGGAGGAGATTAAAATGGTAGTCTAGGGCCATTTCTTTCTTCAAAGAACTTAGGAGGCCTTTAGAGTGGTAAAAGATATTCCTGCCTGCGCCCAAGGTCCTATTGAACCAATCCATAAACAGTACAACATAGTAGGTAATGCATAAGCCTTAGACTGGGATAGGCTGAGTTTGAATCTTACCTTAGAAAACTCACTAATTGTGTAATTTAATATTGTAACATATGCCTAATGCTATCTACTCAGACAAGTTATATAATCTCCCTTGGCCTCACTTTCCCCATATGTAAAATTAGGAGGTTGGACTTGATTACCCCTAAGGTCCTTTCCAGTTCCAAATTTATGATCTCCTAATCAAGAGTCCTGGACTAATCACTTTGCTAAGCCTCAGTTTCCTCAGATGTAAGATGATGATAATGTCATAGGGCCATTGTTAGGTTCAAATAAGATAACATGTTCCTTTCAGATAAGTGAAGCCAAGAAGTATTTGTTGTGGATTTGAAATGAATTGTGAATGGATTTATTCATTCAACCATTCAACTAATGTTAGGAAACCCCTACTATGTTTGATACATAGTGATAGGTATGAGGGAGGAGTCAAAAATAGATCTAACCAAGGCACTGCTCTTAAGAATCTTGTAATCTACTAGAAAATGCGAGGGCACAACTTGTGATATATGTGAGAATGAGATAAGAATGAGAGAGAAGTCCAGACAGCATCCTATGGGAAATGTGAGATGAAAACAATCACATTTGGCTCTGCTGTAGAAGATTTCATAGAGGAGGTGGGCCTTTAAGTAATCAAGGATTACTTGAAGATAACTGGAGAGATTTCTGCCAAAAAGGATGGGACAAGGGAAAGAACCCATTCCAAGCCTGGGGAACAGTGTGACCTAAAGCTCAGAGACAGGCCAAGACCAAAATAGAATAAGGAACAAAGAAAAGTCCAATTTGACCAGAATACAAAATACATAAGGACGACTAGGATGAGATAAAGGTAAGGGAATAAATATTTTTGTAGTGTTTACTATGTGTCAGGCAGTGTGCTAAGAGATTGTTTTTAAATATGATCTCATTTGATCCTCACAATAACCCTGGGAGGTAGGTTCTGTTATTATCCTCATTTTACACTTGAGGAAACTAAGGTAAAGTGAGGTTAAATGACTTGTCCAGAGTTGCATAGCTAGTGTCTGAGGCAGAATTTGAACTCAAGTCTTCCTGACTTCCAGACTCACTGTGCCACCAGCTGCCTAGATTTGAGAGGTAGATTGAAACCAAATTATAAAGGGTCTTGAATGGCAGGGTCAGAACTGTATACTTTATTCAGCAAGCAGACTGAGGAAATCAGTAGAGAGTAGACCTCAGAGTCAGGAAGAACTGGGTTAAAGTTCCACATCTGGAACATATCAGCTTCTCGACCTTAGTCAAGTCATTTCACTTAGTGTAAAATGCAAAGAATATACCAATCTTCCTCAACAGAGGAGGCTTCCTCATCAAGAGTTTCCTGTACCAATGAAATCACAGATCCAGTACCATCTTATCCAGAAGGCAATAGGGAGTCAATGATGGTTCTGGAGCATAGATATGCCACAAACAGATTGGTATTTTACTGCTTTCCAGATTATTTAGGCAGCCATTTGAAAGATGTCCTGGAATAAGAGTAGACTGAAAACAAGAAGATCAAGCTGGAGACTGTCACATTAGAACCTAAAATTTTAAAGACAGAAGGTACCTGAAAGATCATCTCATCTTATCCCCTCAGACTTGAGGTGGAGCCAAAAAATGGTGCCAGTAAAAGCAAGATCTCCCCCAAACCCCTCCAAATACCTGTAAAAAGTGATTAAACAAATTCTAGAGCAGTAGAACCCACAAAAAGATAGAGTGAAAGAAGTCTCCAACCTAAGACAACTTGGAAGGTCAAAGGAAAGACCTGTTGCAATAGCCTGAGAAAACACCCCAGTCCAGTTCAGGCTGTGATAGCACAGACTGGGCCCCAGCAAACCCAGAGCAAGCCTTAGGACACTGTATCACTTGCAGCTCTGCTGGTTTCCAGACTTCTCAATCCACAAATGCCAAAGACGACTAAGAAGGTCAGTAGGAAAGGGCTGCCAAACTGGATGAGAGAGAAGCACAATCCAGCACCAGCCCCAACATAGCCCCAACTCCAGCAAACCAGGAGCAGGCCTGGGTCCTGAATAAATCGGTAGAAGTGGCAGTGGTAGCTATGAAAAAAAAAATTTTGAAGTAAGTTTCACTGATAAAGGCCTCATTTCTCCAGCATATAAAAAACTGTGTCATAAAAACAAAAGCCATTACCTAATTGATAAATGATCAAAAGATATAATCAGCTTTCAGATAAAGTAATTAAAACTATCTATAGCCATCTGTTCTAACTTATTACTGATTATAGAAATACAAGTTAAAACAATTCTGAGGTACTACCTCATACTTATTTATTAGATAATAAGACAGAAAAGGTAAATGACAAATGTTGGAAGGGATGTGGGAAAAATGAGACAATAATGTACTATTGGCAGAGTTGTAAACTGATTAAACCATTCTACAGAGCAATTTTGAACTAGCCCAAAGGGTAATAAAACCATGCATGCCCCTTTGACATAGCAATACCGCTACTGGGTCTATTTCCCAAAAGAGATAAAAAAACAAAAAGGAAAAGGAGTTATAGGTACAAAAATTATTTATAGCAGCTCTTTTCTGGAACTAAAGAATTGGAAACTGAGAAGATGCACATAAATTAGGGAATAGCTGAATAAGTTGTGGTATGTAATTGTGATGGAATATAATTATGCTATAAGAAATGATGAGCAAGATGCTCTTAAAAAAACCTAGAAAGGCTTTACATGGGTTGATGGAAAGTGAAATGTAATGGGCACAAATTAAGAGCAATACTGTAGGATGATCAGCTGAGAATGACTTAGCTATTTAGCTATTCCCAGCAATACAATGATCCATGACAGCTCTGAAGGACTTAGTATGAAAAATGTTATCCTTCCCCAGTGAAAGAACTGGTGGTGCCTGAATAGAGATTGAAGCAACTTTTGTTTTGTTTTGTTTATTTTCACTTTCTTCATTTTTTCTTAAGTTATTTTTTATCTGTGTTTTCTTTCACAACATGACCATTATGGATGTGTTTTGCATGACTACACATATATAACCTATATGGAATTGCTTGCTTTCTCCATGAGGGGGTGGGAAGGAGGAAGGGAGATAATTTGGAACTCAAATTTTTAAAAATAAATATTGACAAACACCAAAGACAGCTTCAAATGTCAGTGAGAAAACTCACTCACTTGGAATGAGAGGGGAAAGGGGAATGTGGTCTGACACCAATACCAGGTTGGCGATGCCACTGCTATAGCTGTGGCTGCTTCTGTAGCTCATGCCCTACAGACAACAGAGGAATCTATCCACTCATCTGGGTCGTAGTCCTGAATGGCTGTCCTGGGGTGAGGAGAAATGCTGGCATTGTGGAGTTGGTGGCAACTGTGGAGAGGGAATCCTACTCACAGTTCCAGGGCAGAAAAGAGTGCTTGTGGTTGCTCACAGACTCTGTTCACAGGCCAGGCCAGGAGAGAAGTAACCACCTCTCCTTTGATTATACCACTTTGGAGGAAATGAGAACTTACGGGTCCCTAGAGATGTCTCTGAAAACAGCTGCACAAAACCTCTGAAATTTGTAGTATACCCTTCACTTAATAAAGAGCTTAAAAGTCAAGTAATTGGAAACATCCAAAAAGAGGGAAAAAATAAGACTATAGAAGGTTACTTTCTTGGTGAAAAGGTATTTTCTTCCATCTTTTCAGATGAGGAAGATCAAAGTATACAACTGGAGGAAGATAGCAAGTCCAAGGCTCCGAAGTCTCCAAAAAAATGTAATAGTTTCGAGCCACAGAAGATCTAAAAAGGATTTTGAAAACCAAGTAAGAAAAGTAGAGGAAAAAATGGGAAGAGAAATGAAAGTGATGCAAGAAAATCATGAAAAATGAGTCAACAGCTTGCTAAAAGAGACCCAAAAAATGCTGAACAAAACAACACTTTTAAAAATAGACTAACCCAAATGGCAAAAGACGTCCAAAAAGCCAATGAGGAGAAGAATGCCTAAAAAGCAGAATTGGGCAAATGGAAAAAGAGGTCCTAAAGCTCACTGAAGGAAATAATACCTTAAAAATGAGAATGGAGCAAATGGAAGTGAATGACTTTGTGAGAAATCAAGAAATTATAAAACAAAACCAAAAGAATTAAAGAAAAAAGAAGACAATGTGAAATATCTCACTGGAAAAACAACTGACCTGGAAAATAGATACAGGAGAGGCAATTTTAAAATTATTGGTCTATATGAGAATCATGATCAAAAAAGAGTTTAGACATCATCTTTCAAGAAATTATCAAGGAAAACTGTCCTGGTATTCTAAAACCAGAGAGTAAAATAAAATGGAAAGAATCCACTAATCAGCTCCTGAAAGCAAACCCAAAAAGAAGACTCCTAGGAGTATTGTAGCATAATTCCAGAGTTCCTGGGTCAAAGAGAAAACATTACAAGCAGCCAGAAAGAAATAATTCAAGTATTATGGAAATACAATCAGGATAACACAGGATTTAGCAACTTCTACACTAAGGGATCAGAGGTCTTGGAATATGATATTCCAGAGGTCAAAGGAACTAAGATTAAAACCAAGAATCACCTACCTGGCAAAACTGAGTATAATACTTCAGGGGGAAAAATGAAATTTCAATGAAATAGAGGACTTCCAAGCATTCTTGTTGGAAAGACCAGAGCTGAATAGAAAATTTGACTTTTAAATTCAAGAATCAAGAGAAACATGAAAAGTTAAACAGGAAAGAAAAACCATAAAGGACTCATTCAAGTTGAACTGTTTACATTCCTCCATAGAAAGATGATATTTATAACTCATGAGACGTTTCTCAGTATTGGGGTAGTTAGAGGTAATAGATGGATAGATAGATAGATAGGTGAATATAGATATATAGATATCTACATAGATTTATATACATATATATCTACATAGATATATATAGATATACATATACATATAGATATCTACACATATATGCATGTACGTGTATATTATATGTGTGGGCATATGTGTGGAATATATATATATATATGTATATATATATATATATATTTGTGGGTATATATATATGTGTGTGTGTGTGTGTGTGTGTGTGTGTGTGTGTGTGTGTGTGTGTGTGTGTGTGTATAGACTGAGGGCACAGGGTGAGTTGAATATAAAGGGAGGATACCTAATAAATAAAATTAACTGTAGAGAGAAATGTACTGGGATAGAAAGAAATGGAGGGGTAGAATGTCGCAAATCATCTCACATAAAAGAGGAAAGAAAGAGCTTTTACAATGGAGGGGAAAGGGAAGGAGGTGAAAGGGAATAAGTAAGACTTACTCTCATCAGATTTGGCTTAAGGAGGGAATAATACACACTCAGCTGGGTAGGGAAATTTATCTTACCCTACAGGAAGGCAAGGGGGAAGGGTATAGGAAAGGGAGGATAATAGAAGGGGCAGCAGACTGGGGTAAGGGGCAATCAGAGGCAAACACTATTGTGAGAGGACAGGTCAAAGGAGTGAATGGAATAAATGGAGGGCAGGATGACATAGAGGGAAATGCGGTTAGTCTTTCACAACATGACTGTTATGGAAGTGGTTTGCATGGTTACGCATGTCTGACCTACATCAAATTGTTTGCTTTCTCAATGGGCGGGGGGGGGAGGGAGAGAATGTGGAACTCAAAGCTTTAAAAATGAATGTTAAAAGTTGGTTTTGCATGCAACTGGGAAATAAAATGTACAGGCAATGGGGGATAGAAATCTATCTTGCCCTACAGGAAAATAGAGGGGAGTGGGATGGGGGGGGTGATAGAAGGGAGGACAGATTGGGGAAGGGGTGGATGCACTGCACACTATCCTGGAGTGGAGGTGGGAAGAGATGGGGAGAAAATTAAGAATGCAAAATGAAAATAAATTATATATATACACATATAATAAATGTTAAAAATTGTTTACATGTAACTGGGGGAAAATTAAATACTAAATAAATACCCCAAAAAAGTACTTGAAAGACTTGAGGATTCAGACAAATGCAATGGTCAACCTGATTCTAGATGATTCCTCCTGGTGAACTCAGCTACCCACCTCTGGACAGAGGTAAGAGATTCAAGATGCAAAATGAGGCATACATTTTTGGACTTGGACAACTTGGGAATTTTTTTTACCTGACTACGCATATTTGCTATGAGCATGTTGTCTTTCTTTTCAAATGCTCTAGAGGAGGGAAAGAAAATAACTGCTTATTCACTGAAAACAAAAGGAAAGAAATTAAAAGGGTGTACCTAGCATACTTGACATGCAAAAACACAGTAATCACTCCCTTGAAATGGAAGCTATGAATACTCCCTATTTGCTATTCTTTAGAAAACATTTCAGGAATGTTCACACCTTTGATTTGTTATGCATAAACATTACACATCTAAACTCTGTGCATCAGCTTAGTATAAACGCCATTTGACCTGTTTTCTCAAGATGAGTTTATTTTTGACAAGCAATTATTTTTCACTTGTTTCATTTACTGAAGGGTTTCATGCAAACTTCGAGGGTTTGCAGGGATCTAATCCTAATTCCTGGGGGTGTTGAATTAGTTAAGGACCCAGACTAACCTCCATAAGGAGTTCACATCACTTTGGCAAACATTAAATTATCAGTGGGGTATATGGAAAGATCACTGGACCAAGGGCTTAACTCCTGTCTCTGAAACTAAATAACTTTAGGATCATGGCCAAGATAGGTTTGCTTTTCTGAGTTTCAGTTGCCTTATTTGAAGAAATGGGTATCCATAAAATGTTATATACATATGAACTATCATTAAAGGCAGTAACATCATTTCTTCCTGAAAATACCCTAATACAGATCATGTCATGGGTTTAAATCCTAGCTCTACCACAAGGTCACCAGTGTGACCTTGGTTGAATGATTCGCCCTATCTGGAACTCAGTTTCCTTTCTGTAAAATGAAAGGGCTGGACTCGATGCCCTCTGAATCTAATGATGTTTTGGGAAATAAATATAATTTTAGGATTATCCTAATGAATGGATGCAATGGGGCCATTGCCCACACTGCTGAAAGCCTGGTCCCCTAGGGTTGGGGACATTTGGATACTAATAAAGTATCTCCAGTACTCCAGTGATTGAGGCATCTTCATATGTCTCATTGCCCTACTGATGTTCATTCATTTAGAAATAGAGATGCTCTGCTGTTTTAAGTATTTTAATTACTTGTGCCCTGAAGTAATTTTATGATGGAGAAAGTAAAAGATGTAAACTATATTAGTAGGCAAACTCCCATTGGCCCAGAAACCAGATGAACAGATAATATAAATCTCTATTTCTTTTGTAGTCCCAAAGTTATCAAAATCCTCAGTTTGAATTTTTATCATTTATGAAACCTTGGGAAAGTGGTTTAACTTTGCAGAACTGATTTCTTCATCGATAATATGAAGGAAATTATGTATCTCTACTGCTCTTTTAAACTCTAAATCTCATGACTGATTTTCAGAATAGTGATTTTAACTCACTCCAATGTCCTACAGTTCCTTCTGAATCATCAAAAAAAAGTTTTAGCATTATATTCTGTTTGAATATTAGAAAATTAATAATTAAAGTATGACTATGGGATTTTTTGTTCTTTTGACTTTATTCACTGTTGTAGGGAACTTCCTAGTGTTGAAAATCCCTTCTCTGAGGAAGATCAGCAACTCATATTTAATTTACAATCCTGGGGCATTGCCTGGAAGAACAGAGAGGGTAAGTGATTTGTTCATGGTTACTACTAGTAGTAGTAATAGGAATAGTAATAGTGGTAATGGTAGTGGTGGTAGTAATAGTAATAGTACTAGCAATAGTAGGAACAGCAGTATATAGTTTCTACTGTGTGCCAGGCACTTTGCTAAAGCACCTTACAAATATGATCTCCTTTGATCCTCACAACAACTTCGAAAAGTAGGTGCTATTATTATTTCAATTTTACAGTTGAGGAAACTGAGGCACACAGAAGTTAAGTGGCTAGCCCAGTGTCACATGGCTAGAAAGACCAGATTTGAACCCAAGTCTTTCTGACTCCAGGTCCAGTGCTCTATTCACTGAGCACCTAGCCCCCTAGCTATTAGCTCAAAGCTACTATGTGTCAAAGGTAGGAATTGAATTCAGATCTTCCCTAGTCTAAGATCATCCCTTTCTTCACTATACCATGCTTCCCCTCAAATGTGGAACAGACAGTCATGCTACTTAAGTTTAAAAAATTCAGTTTAACCAGAATAATCAATTAATTTCCTACTCATTTGGGACCAATGAAGAGAGAAATGCATATATGTATGAGTGTATGTATATATGCATGTGTAATGTTAATGTATATATTTAATATTAAAGGCAATTCTATATTAATATATTTACTGTATATTACATAGTATATATCATTATCTATATTAATATAGAATCAATGTATTATTTATAATATTACATAGGCTATATATTGTGTTCTATATTGCATATAATGTGATTTATAAATAATTTTAATATAACACATTAATGTTAAACAATATATATAACTTATTGTATGCTTTATATTACATAATGGTTATCTATAATATTTTATAAGTAATTACATATTAATTCCACATTTACATATTGTATATATGCATAAATTATAATAGTATAATATTAGTATCAGTATCATAATACACACATATGTATATATCATAAATATGTGTATCATCAAATATATGCATCATAATAAAGAACATAAGTGTTACATATGTGTGTGTATTCCTGTATCTGTGTGCATCATAATCTTATAGCTTTGAGAAATAAGGCTTCACTAGAACATCATGTTGTTAGAATGAAAGCACAGAATGGCAGAATTGGAGAGAGCTTTAATAACCCTCTGGCCCAACCTATCCTGAAAAAGAATTCACCCCTGTCATACCAGATAAGCCTCTGCTCAAAGAATGCCCATGCGGAGGAACACACTATCTCCACAGGTCACTCATTCCACTTTTGGACACCTCTAGAGTTGCAGACTCAAGATAGAAAGGAAGCAGGTCCTGGTCCTAAACTAAGGGTTTGTTGGTAAATGTCCAACAAGTTCTCCCTCCAAAAAAAGTGAATCAAAAAATACTTTTAAAATTTAATCTGTTGTTAACATTTTGTTCACCACTTTCTTAAGCCTAGGCAATCAACAAAATAAGCCCTTATCTGTAGCATTTGCCAGTTTCCAATATGTAAATGCCCTTAATGAAAATATAACAATTGGTTCAAGTTGACTCCATTATCACTTGACTTTCATTTACTGCTTGTACAATCTTGGAAGTTATTAACCTAGATAAAGCGCAATTTCTGTATACAGTGGAAATAAGAACTGGGAGTCAGAGCACGTGTTTTGGGGTCCAAAATATAACATTCACTTAGCTGTGTGATGGTATACAAGCAATCCCCCTCCTTCCCCTGGATATCAATTTTCCTCATCTGTAAAATGGGGATGACAACATTTGCAGTTCTAGACAAAGGCTTGGAGAAGGGACACACAGGATAAGAACTGCAAAGTATCTGAAGGGAAAGACGAATTTGCCATCTGTCTATACCCTTGTATTGAATTCCCACATCAATTCAACTAATTTCAACAAAAAATTATTATGCACCTACCATGGGCAAGGCACTGTGTTAGATGCTAGACATACAAAGACCAAACAAAACCAATCCTTGCCTTAAAGAAGTTTACATCTTGCTTGGGGCTACAACATGCACACGGTAAAGTTAAAGCAGAACATATGAGAAGTTTCACACAAAAAAATTAAATGGGAGAGAACACAAAAAGCTGGGGCTTCCAGAAAGGCCTTCTGCAGGAGTTGGCACAGGAGCTATACCCCAAAGGAACCTAGGAGATGGCCCATTCTACGCATTCTCCACAGGAAGGAAGAAGATGAAATGTCAAAGGCAAGAAATGGCGAGTGGGTCGATTCAACTGGAGCTGAGAGCGTGCATGATGGAGAGTCATAGGGAAAAGGAATGGAAAAGTGGAGAAGTACTATACTGTAGAAGGCTTCAAAAGCCCCATTAAGGATTTTACATTTTATTCTAGGGGCTATTCTATGATACCAGGGGTCACGTTGAAGTATGAATCTTGCACAGGGTTGTTGTAAGTATCAAATGAAGGAAAGAATATGAAACTGCTTTGCAAGCTACAAACCACCATCCCACAATAAAGTATTATTTCCCTGAGATTTTGAACAAGGACTTAGAAAGGAAAAGAAAATGTAGTTTGATGGCTTTTGGTATCAACTAAAACATAAAGGCAAAGAAACATAGGTTCTACTGGGGGGTAGGATGGAGAGGGATACAATATGAACACAGAGAAAAAAATAGAAAGTAAGTTGTGGAATAAAAAAGACTCAGAATTGAGCATGAAAGGTCAGCTTGGAGGACCTCTCCTACCCTAACCCTGCATTTTATAGATCAGGAAATTAAGGTAAAGGGAGAGGAAGTGGTCCAAGATCACACAGTTAGTAGATGGCAGTGTCAGAATTTGAACCCAAGTCTTCTGGCTCATCCAAATCCAGGGATCATCCAAATATGCTATACCTCCCTTTCTAACAAAACTCTCATCCAAGAAAAAAACCACACCAAGTCGATATTTATCTTTCTTGAGCCCTTCTGTCATTTACAATTTAGGTTAGGCAATTCCCAAGATGGAGTCATGTTGTTTTGTCAGTTAAACACTAACTTCTCAATAATCACTTGAACAGCTCCATGTTTCCTAGCAATATTCATTTGCCTAACATCAAGATCCTCCACAATGTGGCACCTTTTCAAACTTTTCTCCACTCACTGCATAGTCTAGCCAAACTGCCCTCTGCCTCTCAAGACACACCCTTGAGACTCAGTTTCAACCTATGGCAGATCCCTGTCTCTATCCCAGAGTATGGTGAGAAGGAGAATAGAAAAACAAATATATCTGATGCTTTTTCCCTGACAATATCCCAAGTATTCTTGAAAATAATTGGGCTACAGTCCAATTATGTCCAATAGTATGACTATTCATTCCCCAGGTTCACCTAGTAACTGTTCCTATCTGTCAAGTTTCCATAATTATAAACTTCATAAGTCCTGAGATCTCTGACATTGGCACTCCCAAGAGAAAAGAGACCTCAGAAGGTACTGTCAAGGACACACTTATGACTGGATTTGTGACACACAATAAACATTGTCAAGCTTTTTGAGGTACTTTGTACCTAAGGCCTCAGGCAATTGATAGTATGGCAAGTATGAGGCTTTCCCCAAGGACACAAAATACGGTAACACAGACATACAGAGAAAGGAAGCTACCAAAGACAAGTGACTCATCGGAGATGCATTGCTCTGCCCCAACAAGACCACGCTGCTAAACCTCCCTCAGGCTTAGTTTTCTCAACTATGAAATTAGGAGGGTCTAAGACCAGATAAGATGTCCTTAACTTTTTTCATGTCCTGGAGGCCTTTGGCAGACTAGGGAAATCCTTCTCAGAATAATGCTTTGAAATGTATAAATAAAATACAAAGGATTGCCAAAACATTCAATTATCCTGAGATGAAGTTATCAAAATATTAGGGGGGGGAGGGGGAGTTCATAAATCCCCATGTTCTGGGGATTTCCATTTTTCCATTTTCAGTTTTCCTTTCATTCTAATAGCTTCTTGGCTTGTCCTTCATAATCTGTCTTCACTACAGTCATATCCACATCCACCTCCTCAGGTTCTGGGGATTTATGAGCTTGGTTTTTACCCTAATATTTTGTTCTGAAGCTATAAATTTATGATCTTCTTAGATGCCCTTCAAGACCTGAAATGGCTGGAAAATTCACCTCTCTACAATCATGCTGGTTAAGAGTTTCTCCAAGCTTGGCTATTTTAGCATGTCGGTCTTCAGAATACATACAAATGATTCATTGCTGGGCCCATACAGATGGTACCCACTACAGCCCATTATCTATCTGATAGAATAGCTTACAAGAACCCATGGCTACCTAGAGGTCTCTGTGCATTTCCTTTTAATAAAATTCCTACTTATTGGTCATAATTCTAATTTCTGAGACCAAGTAGAACAAATCATATTTCTTTTCCATAAGCCCTTCAAATATTATAAAATTACAAAATATTATAAGATTACACATATTGTAAATATTACATTCAGCCTTAACTTTTTTTTTCCTTTCCTGGCCTAAAGGTCCCTAGTACCTTCAATTACTGGCACAGACTTTCTGTACCTACAAAACTGAATTGCTAGCTAGGTGTACCCCAGACCTGGCATTCCATTTCACGATGCCATAGTTTTGTAGTTTTACTGTCATGTCTAAGACCATGGCTAGAAACACTCCCTGTTCATTTTCATCTTTGAAGATCCTTTGCTTCCCTTCAACACATAAATGGTTAGAAAGTGTGGTAGAAAGAGGACTGAATTGGGAATCATAGCTTTATTTCTATCTCTGCCATTTCCTTCTTATGTAACCTTGGGGAAGTCATGTGACCTCCCTAAGGCTCAGTTTTCTGATCTATAAAATGAAGGAATTCGACCAAATGACCTCTAAAGTCCCTTTTAGCATTAGATCAATTATCTTAAGATCTTCAGTAATACCTTATGTGTCACCTCTTACATGAGTCCTTTCCCAATTCTCTCTCAGTATCCTCTCCTTAAAATTGTGTGTATGTATGTGTGTGTGTAAGAAAGAAAGAAAGAAAAAGAGATAGAGACTGTAATTGTCACTCTTTTCCCTAGCACATAGAAAACTGTATTTGTGATCTATTTCCCAAACTCCTCATCCATTTCTTCTTTATGACCAAATGGTCTATAGCATGTTCCTATGACAATTAAGTTTCCTTTTCTAACTTCAGATGCTTTTCATCCAAATCCTTTCTACCATGCTTCTTTCTACTGGATCTTAGATTTCCTCAAATATGTATACCTTCCTAATACACAGTGTGACCCTCAGCCTTCTTAACCTAGCCATTTGCTTTATAAATAGACATACCCTTTCTGAGACATACTCCAGACATAGGTATTATCCCACAATACTTATGAGATCACATTTACTACCTTGTAGAGTGTTTTCCAGGTCTCAGACAGTCAAGGCTGTCTGGCACAGTTTTGTTGCTGGCACAATTCTTGGTTTCTGTCTACTATAAACTTCATGGCATTCCTATTATTCTTGAAGGTTGTTCCTTCAAATGGTATTGTTACTAGTCCATTCAACAGTATACTTTAGCCTATTCAGGATGAGTATCTTACCATCTGACCTGTATCTACTTCCTTCTCCCCTCTGGGTAAAACATTCCTTAACACTCAGACTTTCAGGGAGATCATGCCTCCCTACCCCAATTAAATGACTTCACTCAGCTGGGGATCATCTCTGTACTTCCACACTCAGGGTTGAACTATCCTGATTGGCCTGAGTGAGCGAACACTTAACTCAACCTCCTAGATTTAGCTGATCCCAGTCTAGGCTTCACATCTAACCATCCATCAAAAACCTAGGTTCTACCCAATACTGGCTTCTTGCCATTTTCCCTACCATCCCCATGCTCTTGCCCAGGATGTGAAAATCAAATCCATATTATCATTGATACTGAAAAGGGCATCACAATCGACTACTCAGTGATTCTTCTCACAAATTCTATGACTTCCTGGACCAAAATTCCCTCTCCTGGTCATCACTCCACTATTGGAGGTATCTGAGGGAAAGAACACCTGCAGGGCCTGTTACTCTGGGGGAAGGAAGTTCACAGACCCTTTGGTTGATGTACAGATTTAAGGGAGTCCACCAATTTGCATAGGGAAAAATATTACATGTTTATTTTCACTAACCTCCAAATTTAACATTTCCTTTAATAATGACTAAGGAAACAAAATATTATTCTGAGAAGGGTTCAAAGGCTTCACCAGGGATCCATAACAACAAAAATGGTTTAAAACAAACCTGCTCTATTGGGATAGAAGTTACTTAAAGGCTGTTTGCCTACTTTTTTTCATTTTTATCCCCCATATCTAGTACACTTACAGCCACATAGCAGAGACATAAATGCCTGTTGAATTGAGTTGAACTTGCAAAGCACGCCATCTATAGTGGTATCCCTAAACTCATACCTCAAATCTTGCTGAGTCTCATTTCAGTCCTAAAAGAAAGTTCTTTTGCTGTTGAGGGAGCTAGTATCAGTGGGAGATAATTTAAAATGTGATTTTTTTAAAAAAATCAAGGCATAGTTAAAAATAGTATGGATGGCACACTGAGTGTGAAACAATAACTTTCAGGAATGATGCTACACATGTGTGGTGATGAGAAGAGGGAGAGAAAGGTGTTTGATAAGGCTATATATATTTACGATAGAGAGTAAGAGGGCAAACCCCAGCTTCAGCTGTACTGACAGACACACGCTTGCTAAGGATTGGCATGTAGGGAAAAAAACAACCACTGTTGTTGCTTTGATTTTTTTCTCCTGAGACTTTTCTTTTCATTAAATGATAGGTACTTTTGAAAGGGCACATGTCCCCTACCCATCTGAGCTGAACAAAGAAATGAGCCCCACCCCGGACTAATCTTGGCTATTCCATGAGTGAGGGGAGCCTTGGATTCAATGTCTCTGTTTCATGCCTTGGGCAACCACAGAGGGAAGATCTTTGGTTCTCGTGTTTCTCTTCCATTTGTATTATTAATGCTGGGAATCAAAACAGCAAAGCCTTGCTCTTTCAACGTGACTTGACACGGTTGGAGAGCAAGGCGATTTACAAGGTTACCAGCCACTTCCAAAAACAGCAAGCAAGCCAGGCGGGCTACAAAGGCTGCCAACTGACTGCCACCTAGTGGCCAGCCCCTGAAGCTCATCCTCCTTCAGCAAAATGCTCTTTCCTGAGCTGTCCCTTCCAAGAGGTGCTGAAAATGTATAAAATCATAGACTTAGACCTTTAAAGGTACTTAGTCACGAGATTATAGAATAGCAAAATGTGAGAACTAGGAAGGACTATAGCAATAATCTCATCTAACCAGAAGGAATCTCCACTAAAACATACTCAGGCCTCTGCTTAAAGATCTCTGTGGAAGGGGAACCAATCAACCAATTCACTAGGCAGAGGAAGGACTGGAGTTCCAGAACCAATAACTTATGTGTCCAAGGTCGCAAGAGGTAGTAAAGAGAAGATCTACATTTTGAGATATAATGGGTTCATAGGGTCAAAAATCATATAAGAATAGATTTAGAACTCATTTTATTTTTTCATTTTATTTTTATTTATCAATTTTTAGTTTTCAACTTTCATTTCCACAAGATTTTGAGTTCCAAACTTTCTCCCCATTTCTCCCCTCTGCCCACCCCTAGACAGCATGCATTCTGATTACCCCTTCCCCCAATCTGTCCTTCCTTCTATCACACCCCTCCCTTTCCTTATCCCCATCTCCTCTATTTTCTTGTAGGGCAATATAGATTTCTATACCCCATTACCTGTATCTTATTTCTCAGTTGCACGGAAAAATAATTTTTAACATTCATTTTTAAAACTTTGAGCTCCAATTTCTCTCCCTTCCTCCCTCCCCACCTATCCCCACTGAGAAGGCAAGCAATTCAATATGTTATACATATGTAGTTATGCAAAAGACTTCCATAAAAGCTTATAGTTCCCTCCATCCTATTCTGCCTCCCCCATTTATTTTATTCTTTCTTTTGACCTTATCCCTCCCAAAAAGTGTTTATTTCTAATTATGCCCTCCTCCATTTGCCCTCCCTTCTAACATCCTCCCAACATGCCCTTTATCCCCTTTTCCCCTACTTTCCCATAGCATCAGATAGATTTTCATAGCAAATTGAGTATGCATGTTATTCCCTCCTTAAGTGAAATGTGATGAGAGTAAGCTCCACTTTTTCCCTCTTCCCTCCCTCCTCTTCCCCTTCACTGAAAAAGCTCTTTCTTGCTTCTTTTATGTGAGGGACAATTTGTCCCATTCTATTTCTCCCTTTCTCCTCCAAATATATTCCTCTCTCATCCCTTAATTTATTAGTTTAGATATTATCCCTTCATATTCAACTCACCCTGTCTCAAGAGTTACAAATATTATTTTTCCAAGTAGGGATGTAAACAGTTCGACTTTAGTAAGTTCCTTATGATTTCTCTTTCCTATTTGCCTTTTCATGCTTCTCTCAATTCTTGTGTTTGAAAGTCCAGTTTTATATTCAGCTCTGGTCCTTTCATCAAGAATGCTTGAAAGTCTTCTATTTCATTGAATGACCATTTTTCCCCCTGAAGTATTATACTCAGTTTTGCTGGGTAGGTGACTCTTGGTTTTAATCCTAATTCCATTGACCTCTGGAATATCATATTCCAAGCCCTTCAATCCCTTAATGTAGAAGCTGCTAGATCTTGTGTTATCTTAATTATATTTCCACAATACTTGAAATGTTTCTTTCTGGCTGCTGGCAATATTTTCTCCTGGACTTGAGAGCTCTGGAATTGGGCTACAATATTCCTAGGAGTTTTCTCTTTCAGGAGGTGGTCGATGGATTCATTCAGTATTTATTTTACCCTTTGGTTCTAGAATATCAGGGCAGTTTTCCTTGATAATTTCTTGAAAGATGATGTCTAGGCTCTTTTTTTATTATGGCTTTAAGGTAGTTCCATAATTTTTAAGTTGTCTTTCCTGGATCTATTTTCCAGGTCAGTTATTTTTCCAATGAGATATTTCTTTGGTTTTGTTTTATAATCTCTTGATTTTTCATAAAGTCATTATCTTCCATCTGCTCCATTCTAATCTTTAAGGAATTATTTTCTTCAGTGAGCTTTTGGAACTCCTTTTCCATCTGAACAATTCTGCTTTTAAGGGCATTTTTCTCCTCACTGGCTTTTTGTCTGCTTTAGCAAGCAGTTGCCTTGTTTTTCATTATTTTCTTTCATCATTCTCATTTCTCTTCCCAATTTTTGCTCTACTTCTCTTACTTGATTTTCAAAATTCTTTTTGAGCTGTTCCATGGCCTGATTCTTTTTTGTGGTTTTTGCTCATTTACTTGACTTTTGAGCTCTTTGACTAGTTCTCTGCTTCCACTAGGGGTGGAGTTGTACTGTCAGCCACTCAATCCCCCCACAATCTGTGAACCTAGAGCTCCAGAAACAGTGGCTGCAACTGCTCTTTCAGCTGCTGTGGCTGCCAAGGGTTCCTCCACCCCCTTTCCTTCTGTTGCCCTGGGGCTGGGGCCAGACCACTCTCCTCTCTCACACAGGTCCCACAGGTTTTTTCCACTGACCTTCCAATTTGTCCTCAGTGTTTTGGGGTTGTGAAACCTGGAAACCACCACATGTGTGAAAGATTCAGTCTCCCCAAGGCCTGCTCAGGTGCAGTCTGTGCCAGCATGGCCCACACTGGACTGCACTCTGCTCCCAGCATGGCTCAATAGAGACTTCCCGGTGACCTTCCAGGCTGTCTTGGGCTGGAGATTTGCTTCACTCCATCATTCTACGGGTTCTGCAGCTCCAGAATTTATTTAGAGCCATTTTTTACATATATTTGAGTGGGCTTCAGGGGGGTGCTCTAGAAAGTCCCTGCTGTTACTCCTCCACCTTGGCTCTGCCCCTAGAACTCATTTTTAAAATGAGAAAACTGAGACCAAGCAAAGTTTAAAAGGACAATCCCAAGTTCACACATGTTGAGCTTAGCAGACACTTCAAGTCTTTTCAGGAGGCTGTAAATCCACAGAATAAGGGCATAAAGTACAAATCTTTTGGTTTTATTTCAAAAATGGCAAAGAATAACCATTTGTATAAAAAGTAAAGCCAAATAGCATTGGCTTTTTGCCAGAGATCTGGGTTTAAATCCTGGCTCTGAAATTGACTACTTATGTGACCTTGGGCATGTTACTTAACCTCTGTGAGTTTCAACTTCCTTCTCTGTAAAAATGAGGGAGTTAGACTAGATGTCCACATCCTTTCCAAATATTCCTAGTCAGCTAGGTGGTGCCACAGTGCACAAAGCCCTGGGCCTAGAATCAAGAAGACTCATCTTCATGAGTCCAAATCTGGTCTCAGACTACTAGCTTTGTGACCCTGGGCAATCCACTTAACCTGTTTGCCTCAGTTTCCTTATCTGTAAAATGAACAGGAGAAGGAAGTGGCAGTATCTTTGCCAAGAAAGTACCAAATGGGGTCATGAGGAGTTTGACAGGACTGAAATGACTGAACAGCAGCAAAAAAAGCCAGGCTAGAAACACTGAAAAATCAGACATGTTATTATCATCATCATCATCATCATCGTCGTCATCATCATCAAGGTAACCATCATCATAATCATTACCATCACATCAGCATCATCAATCACTAGCATTTGTATAGCATTGTGTCAGGCACTGTCCTAAGTGCTTAGAAAATATGATCTCACTTGATCCTCACAACAACCATGAGAGGTAGGTGCTATGATTATCCCTATTTTACAGATAAGGAAACTAAGGCAAAACTGAAGTGAAGTGACTTGCCCAGGGTTATATAGCTAGTAAGTTTCTAAGGCTCAGTTTGAAATCAGGTCTTCCTGATTCCAGGCCCCACCTATTATTTAGCACCTATCCATTGCCACCACATAACTAAATTCACCGTTTTGGCTGGAAATGGTTGGAGCATTGGCTTGAAGATGATCTGCTTTCCAGGGTTCCCACTTCTCCTCTGCCTTCTTCCAATCTATTGTTGTACAGACCAGTTCTCTTATATTTTGCCTTCTAAATGCACCAAAAGACCACATCCTGGGCTGGATTTCAATTCCTAGTTCCTTCCAACAGCAACCAATATTCATTAAGGATTGGCCAGGCACTCTGCTGAACACCTGGGAGATGAAGATAAAAGTTAGACAAGCCTTGAGAGAACTTATGTTCTGTTGCCTGGTATGTTATATACACAAAGAAACTAATATTAAGTCTATACAAAAAGATTTTGAGAATGAGTTCCAGTAAGTAACTTAGGGAAAGGTGTAAAGGAAGAGAGGAAATTCAGTTGTTTCTTCGATGAAGCTAGATGAATTAATTAGCATTTATAGAGTACCTAAGGTTTGCAAAGCCCTTTACATATATCATCCAATTTAATCTTCATGATAACTACTTGAAGTAGATACAATTATTATCCCTATTTTTCAGATAAGGAAACTGAGCCTAAGAGAGGTTAAGTGATTTGCCCAGGGTTATACAGCTTGTAAATATCTGAGGCAGGTTTTGACCTCAAGTCTTCCTAATTCCAGTGGTAGCACTCTACCCTTTATTTCACTTAGTTGCATCAAAAGTCCCTGCTCCAGATAAGAATGAATTTCATCCTATATAAAATGGACCACTCAGCACAAACACTAGATTCAAGGAACAGAATGTTCTTGTTAATATCAATAGCAATAATAATAAAGCATTTGTACAATGCTTTAAGGTTTATAAATATTTATTGTATCCTCATAACAGCCCTTGAAGGCAGATGTTATTATTTTCTCCATTTTAAAGATGAAGACACTGAGACAAGCAGAAGTGAAGTGATTTCCCCAGGGTCACACAGTTAGTGTCTGAGGTCAGGTTTGAACTCAAATCTTCCTAACTCCAGGCCCATCAATCAATCCTCTGCACCACCTAGCTTCCTCAGCTTCCTCCTAAGAACTTGTAGTACATGAGCTCAAGGTAATTGCTCCAATCTTAGCCTAGTGCCAGACATGCCTGGCACATCTTCTTGGAGTTCCTGCCAGCTCCATCAACGGTGGTTCTTGCCTAGTTTTTCATGGTGTCCTGATTTACATGGGCTTCCCATCAAAGACCCCCATTCAGGGAAGCTTCCTTCTCCACTTAACTTCCCAATGGGAAACTACATTAGGAAAAAGTATACCCTTTCTCAGGATCACCTCCTGTTCCAGATGCTCTTGATACATCCCAGTGAGATTCCTAGTGCCAATGTGGGATGGAGAAGATGGGAATCCTCTTCAACCTGGGCTGAAATTGTGAGAAAATCATAGGCACCCCAGGAGTCTTGTTGTGTTCACATACTGTGAAAACATCTCCAGAGAGAAAAGTGAAAAATCTCCTCTACTTGGGAAAGCTATAGTCCAACAAGTCAGAGTGAATTAAGAAGACAAAATTGCAGCAGAAAGAAATCTCAGTCATCCTGAGCTTTGGCTCCAGTGCTGTCACCAAGCTTATGACCTCGGGCAAATAATTATGATTCTCTGGTTCACAATTTTCTCATCTGTAAAATGGGTAGAGTGAGGGACTAGTCCTATGCTAAATGATCTCCAAGGTCCCTTGCCCTTGTAAGATTCCTTGAATCCAATCCAGTTCCTTTATTTTACAGAAGAGGAATCTGTTACTCAAAAATGATGTGGAACAGTCCCAGGCTTAGTAAGTAGCAGAACTCAGGGCTCCAGATGACCTCCAGTGCAAGGTCAGAGGTTCCTCATAGAAATCCTCTTTGTCAATAAGCTTTGCAGTAGTTTCAAGCATTGTTGGAGAATATGGGCAAGGCATTTGTTGGGAGGAAGGCACATCATTCCTAGGAAAGGAAAGGGATGGGTTTCTTACTTGCCCACTGGCTATGTGACTTTGGGTCTCAGTTTCCTCTTCTGTAAAATGAACTTAAACTACATGAGCTCTAAGTATTCTTCCAATGTGAATGGCACAGAATTTCATAGGGTCATAGCTCAAGACCTGAAGAGGAGCTCAAGTAACTTTGTGGACAAATTCCCTCATTTCACAATTGACCCAAGGAAGCTAAAGAAAAGCAAAAACAAAGATACAAAGAAGCAATAAATGTGGCATGTGCCAGGACAGTATGCCAGGACAGTATGCCAGGACAGTCAGGGGAGCAGCCAAACTGCAGCAGAGATCTTGTCAGGAAGTAATTATAAAAAAGGATGAGGAGAGAAGGAGAACATATCCTGAGAACTAACCCAGGACCAAGGAACATGATACATTCCCTGACTGATAGATTGGCCAGCTGGGCAACAGGACGAGGGATTCAAGCCATGACTTGAAGGCACTAAGGTCACAAATGTATAATTATGGGAGATTATAGTATCTTATTATACAAAATTTCATGTATAATATGCATAAGTATGTGATACATATGATTTGAATTCAAGTCTTCTGAGTCTCCACCTTTAGAAAACATGCTCCTTTAGGTCAGCGATTATTTCTATATTTGTTTTTCGTTTGTCTTTTCCTCCCTCCTCTTCTCTTTGTATCCCAGCACTTAGTACAGTGCCTGACTCCAGCAGATATTTAATAAATGCTTGTTGATTGATTGACTCTGACTCCAAACCTGGTCTCTTCCCTTGTACCATAATTCAGGGATGAAGAATTTAAGAATATTCTCACTTAACAGTGGATAGCAACAATAATTTGTTGTATACTCAAGGACTGAGGAGAAAGCAAGCCTGCGGCAGAAATTGTCCTCTGCTTTCCCTTCCCCTCCCCACCTCCATCCCTGACTTTCTGAGGCACTTTTTACTGCCTTTGTTTTGAGTCAAAATCGAAGCAAGTTTCCTGAAGCAGTAATAGGGAAAAATCAGACTTCACTATGCTGCAAAGCTCACTGCATTTGGAGTTGAAGAACCACGGTTCGATTTTCAGCTCTCACTAATGCCACGGGTCAGGGCACATTCCCTTTTGGGGACTCAGCTTTCTCATCAGTAAAGTAGGTCGAGAAGCAAAGTGGTTTAGTCAATAGAAGGCTGGCCTCAGAACCAAGAAGACACTGTTTCAAGTCCCACAGCTGATGTATGCTGGCTATGTCCATGTCCTAGGCAAATCTCTCCGACTAGGTTGCAGAGTAGGTACATTCTGCATCGATAGAAGGAGTTTCCTCCTTGGTAGCTGCCTAAATATACCCAAAAATCACAAGTCCAATAAATTTTTTTAAAAAAAAGCATGGAGGGATGGTGGCTAGGGGTGGAGTTTTGGGCTAAATGATCTCTAATGTTCTTTTCCATCAAGTAAGCTTATTTAAGCATCTTCTAAATGCTAGAGACACAAAGACCAAAGGAGACCTTGTAGTCTTCTGGGGAAAATGGCTCTAACCGTCTTGAATCCAGATCATCTCATATTACACAGGAGGAACTATGTGCCCAAGGTAACATGACTAGTTAAGTGTCAGGTCTGGCACTAGACATCTGATCTCCAGATGAACCGACATGGTATAAGTGGATAGGACACCGGATTTGGAGTTAGGAAATCCTGCCTCAGACACTTGGTAACTGTATGACCCTGGGCAAATCACTCAGCATCTCTCTAGGTCTTAGGTTCCTTCCTCTTCAATACAAGGAGGTTGGACTCAGTTTCCTCTAAGGTCCCTCCCAGATCTAACAGTGCAGGATTCAGAAGTGGGGATTTTAGAGTGATGTGTCCCTTTGTGTAGGACTAAAGGGTTCTCTCTTCTAGGGGCAAAGACAGCTGATAGGTACTCAGTTTGCACATGGAGCACTGAATAGAAAGAAAGTCTAAGAGAGAAACTTTCTTCCTCCCTCCTGTCTAACTCACTGAGACATTTTTTACTGCCTTTGCTTTGCTTGGTGAAGCACAACAGATGGAGAGTTAAGCAGACTTGAGTTCTGTGACTCTAGGCAAGTCATTTAACTTCTCATTGTCTCTGGATTGATGAAGGGTGCTTCCTATAAAAGTGCAATGGTAAGTCTGTTAAAAATGAAACAAAACTGTTTTGAGCTAAGGTTAAAGAAATTCTCTAGGCTGAGATGGAAGGGGAAAATCAGATTTACAATGGGGAAAGAGTGTTGCATGGGAAGACAGTGGAGTTTGATGGTCAATCTTAGAAAGGTCACCTCAACTCTCTGAGTCTTGGTATCCCCAGTATCCTGGAGAATGAGGAGGTGAAATAGGATTCCTCCAAGGGATCTTCCAGCCCTGTCAGCTCTGATTCTTTCAAAGCTAAAACAAGTTAAACAGTGCTGAGGAGAAAGGTATCCATGGGGGAGTTTCCCTGAATTCCCCAGGGCCTGATAGTGGGGAGTATTAGGGCCAAAGACACGGAAACCCATATTTCCTGGGCCCCAACCGGAAATACTGAAGCTGAAGAGAAAGAAATCCACAGGGCTGCTTCTCTGACTTCCACAGGGCCTAATAGTAATAAGAATTAAAGCCAGACCAGGGAAACCCAAGCCCCAAGGACCCATGGATACATTGATACTATTGTCCAACTGGCAAGGGAGGAGGGAGAGGGAGGCTTCCTTGGCTGTAGCACTAGACTGGCTAGTTTGTGACAAGGAGAATCAGACAAAGAGTACAAGGAGTATTTTCAGAGATTTGGATTATTATGTCTGGAATTAGATATTGCTGTGTCCTCTGATATTTATTTCAAGGACAGTAAGAAATGTAAACAATTCTGTGCTTTTGCTCTAATCACAGGGTTCTGCGATCCTGAAAATCCTGAAAACAACACTTGACTGGTAGATGGGAGAATCAACTCAAGGTTCTGGAGCTTTTCCCAAGCAATGTAGGAGTGAGTCAACTTGTCTGGTCTTGGGTTAAACTCTGTCAGCTGAGTGGCATTGATTCAATGCCCAAAATACACCCAACCTAGTCCTGGACACTATGTGTGATACAAAAGAAAAAAATCTACAACTCCATCTGTGGGAAAGCTTGCGTTTTATGATAATCAGGCAAAACTACAGAATACAGGACAATAATGATAATAACTGGCATTTTTGAAAGTATAAAGGGTCATACAGCACTTAATATATATTATCTCCTTTGGTTCCTACAATAAACTTGTGATATGAGTAGAGGAGATGGGGCAGTGTACTTGGAGTCCGGAAGACCTGCCTCTGGTCCTCTATAGTCATATGACCATGGATAAATCACTAGACTGCTCTTAGCCTCAGCTTCTCCATCAGTAAAATGGGAATACAAAGACTTACAATGCCTTCTCAGGGCTAGCGTGACACTCAAAGGAGATCATGTATGTAAAACTCTTTGCAAACATTTGAAATCACTTTTTATTATTGTTACCCCCCATTTTACAAGGAGTTGTGGCTGGCAACTCTGATATAATGAAAAGTTCTAAGGCTTGAAAGTCAGGAGACCTAGGTTTTGCCACTGACTGACTACCCATGGTCCTTTGGGCAATTCCATTCACCTATGAATCCTCAGTTTCCCTATCTGTAAAGCAGGAGTGATAATACAACTACCTACTCACAGGGTTAGAATCATTTATCTAGAAGTAGAAAGGATCTCAGTGGTCTAGATCCAACCTCCTCATTTAGAGTCGAGGAAACTGAAATAAGGGAAGTGAAATGATTTTGCCCAAGGTCACACAGCTATCGATCCTGGGGAAGGGGATTTGAACCCCATCCCCCATGCTATGACAAAAGAACCTGGACTCTTTCAGTGGTGCCACACAGACTCGATCATTGTGAAACAGAATGAAACAAGGTATGTGGAGTGCTTTATACTCCTTAAAGGGCCACATCAATGTCAGTTATTAACAATATTATAGGAAAAAGTCAAGTTCTTTGAAGTGGTGAGATTTGAATAAGAAAATAAGGAAAGGGTAAATAAAGTACAAGTTATAGAATGACAGCTAATTTTTATATAGTGCCTACTGTGGGCTAGGCACTGTGCTAACCACATTACAAAGGTTATCTCATTTGATCCTCATGACAACCCTACAAGGTAGGGGCTATTATGTTACCCATTTTACAGTTGAGAAAACTGAGGCAAACAATGACTTGCCCGAGGCTATGTAGCCAACGTCTGAGACAGAATTTAAAACAGAGAAAAAGGAGGGCATTTTAAGCATCAGCAGAGGGGCAGAGGTGAACATGATGTACACCAAGATGGTAAAGGGATTAGCCTGATTGGAGCAAAGAGTTTCTGTTAGGGAACAATCAGAGATAAAGATGACAAGAGAGTATATTCTGGGGACTAATCCACAGTGGAGGTAGGTGATACCCTCATTGACTGATTGACTGATTGCTTAACCACGTATGCACCAGGATCAAGGATACTGACTCTGATGTTACGATGTTAAAGCCCCCCAAATACAATTCTATCATGTTTGAGCATCCAGATATTAATAATAACCGACTATAGATCATCATAAATAACTGTCATGTATGTATTCATGTGTGTTATTTGTGCTACATTATTATGTAGAATAACCATAATCTCAACAACAATCACAATGCAATAACAACTTGGTTTTAAGAAAAGAGTACAAATATTCTTAGCCCCATTATTGAGACAAGGCTTAGAAGCTAAGCCTCATAGTCACACAAGCTGACAGAGGAGGGGGCATGACTGTCAATGGATGGATAGATGCCTTGTTCTTACAATACTTGGGGTTAAAAGAAAACCTCGTTTGTGGGATGGAGGGGGTGTCTTTGTATTATATCCGCCAGAAGGCTGGGTGCAAGGTCTTCAGAGGGAATGGTATGTATGTTGGGGGGTGAGGGGGTACCAATACATCAACACACACAACTTTTGGAGAGTGATCTCAAAAAACTGTTCTCTCTGAGATGGAGGAAACATAAGCTCACAGATCTAGAACAAGGGACCTTAGAGGTCTTCTAATCAACCCCCTTTATTTTAGAGATGAGGAAACAAAGGCCCAGAACAGTTAAGTAATTTTGCCCAAAATCACTTAGGTAATCAGAGGGATGAATTTGAAACTGGATCCACTGACCCCACAATCAGCACTTCTTCCATTGAAGGTTCCTTATACTGAAAAACGCTGTGAAAATTCAGATACTGTGTATTGCCCAAGCAGTCAGGGTACTGAGTGACATCATTACCCTGTAGAATTCATACATGACCTTCAGAGTGGTATAGTCCAAAGAACATTTTCCAGTAAATAAGGATCTCTCTCAATCCCATAGAGTACAGGAATATAGGTACCATTCATCAACACAAATCCATACATAGTTTCAGATCTAGGACTCAAGCCAAGGTTTCATGTTTCAAGTCTAATAGTCATTCTTATAGACCTCACTTCCTCTCCTGGGAACAGAAAGCAAATTCCAGCATTTTAAATTGTTCCTATTATATGAAAACTTTTTTAAGCAAAATATTTAAAAAGTTTGGATTTCCCTTCACCTAGGATTCAAGTAATGGGATTTAGATGATCATTATCTTTGATAAGGTGATAACGGTCCCTGGAATTGGAGATTAATGAGTATTAACCAATTAATCTCTTCAGAATATTTATCCTAGTCCCCATAATAGAGAATAATTCCATCCTTGAAATGTTTAGCTCGGGATTTTGGAACATTTTCTGGTAAGAATGTCCACAGTGCCATCCATACTATTTGGTTTAGAGGTACGCACAATCAGAGCTTCAACCTTCAAAGGTTTGCTCTTTCCTTAAATAATTCAGTTGAGCCCCATTCAGGATGTATAATCCATTTAAATATTTACCAAACCTTTCTCTCCAGCTGGAATGGGTGTCATATCTCAAATTAGAAAGGCTCCTCTGCCTTCCTCCTCCCTGGGAATGTGGGTCACAGCATTTCCTGTTATGTGCATTGAAGACAGGAGAAAGCAAGGAGACAAAATGCTTCAACATTAGTGATGCACCCTGACAAGCAGGGAGGGAGAAAAAAAGAATTGTGTCTGCTTCTAAGTGTGTCTTCTGTGTGCTAAAAATAGGAAGCCTGCTCCTTTAATCCTATCCTAACAGCCAAAGCAAAACAAAAATATTATCTCTGTCAAAGCTAGAAAAGGAGAAATGGTACAACTTAGCATGACCTATACACTCTGGATCCCCAGTACAGTTTCTCAACCAAGATGAATCCATGTGACTTTTATAAGTTTCTAAGCATTAGAATCCAAGGCACACTGTGGTCAGCTTTCACTGGTAGATTCCCAGAACTAGTTATTTTCTACCAAGGGCTCTTGACTTGGGGTACATGAACTAGGAATTTTGTTAATATTATAACAGTACTTAAAATTGATTTCCTTTACAATCCTTTGTATTTTGTTTGATGAATTTTAAAACTATATTTTGAGGAGGGATCCATAAGATTTCACTAGATTACCAAAGCAGTCAATGATGCAAAAAAAAAGGCTTTGACTTCCGTGGAGTTTCTGTCATTGCTTCTGGATCTAGTCCATACTCACTCCCATCACTGTCCTTTCTTGGGTCCCTAAACCAGCGTAGGTTCCTGCATAAAGGGTAGAAGAAGAAAAAATATGGACACCTGGAATAACAGAAACAGCTCAGGGATGAGGTGATCATGAACTGCATTTGAATGGCTAAATATTAAACACAAATACATGAAATGTGAGAGAAGTGGTTTTTTATCCTGTGCCAAGAGACAGAAAGAAATCTCATTTCACGAGGTATGTGGTTGTCTTGCAATTCAGGGCTCACAATAAGTATTTTCAAAATCGATTTGTAAAAACTGGGAGCTTATACACTCACATCTGTAGCAGAGGATGAGAAATTCTACAAAGAATACTTGGACTCTAAATTAAACCAAAATTCATTTTAGCAAAAGGAGTCGTGGCGTAGTGCAATAGGTGCCAGTCAGTGATTTACAATGAGGGTGCTAGGAGTTCATGCCAAAAATCTTTTAATGGCACAATAAACAATAAATAATTGCCTAATTAGATTACAAATATACTTTTCCTCTGACAAGAATCATGTGCATGTTTGAGTATTATGTTTGTTTCTGTAGCAATTCAAACCATGATTGTGTTATCTTTGTGGTTATTAAAAACACTTGAATAGCATATTAAATTTCTCCATAGTTTCATAACACATGGTTGTGGGGGTGGTATGGTGGTGGTGATGGTGGTGATGGTGGTAAAAGGAGTTCATGGAACTAAAAACATTGGGAACCACTGACATAGGGGAAAGAGAGAGGGTCTTAAAGACAAGAAGACTGGAGTCTGAGCCTGACTCTGACACTGACTGACTATGTGACTCTAGGCAAGTCTCTTAACTACTCAGAGCCCCAAGCAATTCACTAAGACAAGAATTCTTGACCCTGTGTGTGTGCATGTGTGTGTGTGTGTGTGTGTGTGTGTGTGTGTGTGTGTGTGTGTGTGTAATGGACCCATTTGACAGTCCAGTGAAACCAATGGACCTGTTATCACAACACTGTTTTACATAATTTAAGGAAACTCTACATTTCAGTTAGAGGTTAATAAAAGTGATGTCAATTTTCCCCCAATACAAATTTAGAGCCCCCTCAACAAAATCTATAACAAATTGAGAACCCTTGCCCTAAAGTATAGAGCTGGTGCCACCTGTATTGGCAAAAGGAATTTCCTCACTGCGAGTTCCTCAGAGCAATTAAATCATGGGACTGTTTCTGAAAAGAAAACTATTACATTGTGCCTTCACTGAGAAGACTGGAATAAGTAAGGATGGGGGGAGGGGTGGAGTTGGAAAGTATGGATCAAGAATAAAGAATGTGAGAGATCAAAAGATTTGGAGACTTCACAAAGGTCTTACACCTCTGTCATGAATACTCTATTTGAGAAAAGAATCAGAAAGTTCTGATCAGGTGGAGCACCAAATGATATTACTAACAACGATATTGATTGTATTTTAATAGACAGGAAATGACTCATTACTGATGTGGTAGTCATTCCTGAATCAGCGATCTGAATCAGCTTACTGACCCTGTTACGTGAAAGATCAGATGTAGTACAAAACTAAAATAAAATGTAGAAAAGGATATGACAGACAAAACACCAACTTGATCTATTTCGAAAAGTTATTGAAGGGTGCAGTTAGGTGACCCAATGGGTAGAGCACTGGCCCTGGACTCAGGAGGAACTGAATTCAAATCTGGCCTCAGACACTTACTAGCTGTGTAACTCTGAGCAAGTCATGTAAACCCAACTGCCTCCAAAAAAGGATTTTTTAAAAATTATTGATAATAAGAATGGAATATGGATGGAACACAGGACATAGACACTAGCTGCAACGATGCCATACAGAAGTTTAATTGATGTAAATCAATTGCCCTAACAAAGAGAACAACATGTCTAAAATATCATTTAGTGGGCCAGCAGCTGACTTACCAACCAAGGAGAGTGATGTGTCAGCCAAAAGAATCACTGGCTTACAGTACAAGCTGGATTGTAAAATCTTTAAGTGAAAAGTGAGGCTGTTTATATCATCATCATCATCATCAAGATAGAATTTTGGGAGCACCTGTTATATGCCAGGCACTATATTAAGCACTTTACTTATATAGAATATTGGTGTGATTATTATCCACTTTTTATATTATTTTATATTTTATATTATATTATTATTCCATTTTGAAGATGAAGAAACTGGGGAAAACAAAGGTTAAATGATTTCTCCAAGATCACACAGCTAGTAAGGGTCTGAAATAAGATTTGAACCCAGATCTTCATGACTCCAGGCCCAGAGAGCAGGGATAGAGGGCAAAATGAGTTTTAAGCCTTGGTGGAAGACTCAAATGGCAACTCATCCCAAGGACATTTAAGGATGAAGCTTGAAGGAAAAGAAGAGACATCTTTAAAGTTTTTGTTTTGTTTTGTTTTTTAGTAATCAAGTCAATATCATCATTGCTTCTAGAAAGACTCTATCTCACTATCCGTGTAACTTTCCAAATTAAAGTATTCCTCCCTGATTACCATGGTTCTATACACGTTGTCTTCCTTTACTTAGAGAGTAAGCTCCTTGAAGCCAGGGACTGTTTGAATTTTTCTGTCTGTATCCTTAGTACTTTGCACAGTATTGGACATACAATGAGTCCTTTAAAAATATTTTTTCAATAATTAATTCATCTAGGGAGGAGGAGCCAATATGTTGGAGTAGAAGGACAGACCTGTAGAAGCTCTCCCCCCACAGCTCATAAAATACCTGTAAAAATGACTAAACAAATTCTAGAGCAGCACAAGCCACAAAACGACAAAGTGAAAGAGATTTCCAGCCCAGGGCAGACTGGAAGGCTGACAGAAAAGCTCTATTGCACTAGGTTCAGAGTGGAGCACAGCCCAGCCTTGGCTGTGTAGCACCAGCAGGGATAGAACCAAAGCAGGCTTCATGGGTGGAATCCCAGGTAGCAGCTGTAGTTCCCACTTTTCTCAACCCACAAACACCAAAGGGAGCTTCAAAGGTCAGTGAGAAACGAGCAGGGTTCAGCCACAATGCTAGCCCCAGGTGGCTACAGCATCCATTTTTGGAGCCTTTGGCCTAAAGACCCTGGAGGAATCATGTAGCTGATTTGGATCTCAGTCCTGAGTGGCGGTCCTGGGGTAAGGAGGAGCACTGACTGGTGGAGCTGATGGAAACTCCAGAGAGGGAATTCTACTCACAGATCCTGGGCAGAAAAGCTTGTGGTTGCTCCCAGACCAGAGGATAAGCCAGGAGAGGAGTAAACTCCTCTCCCTTGATTGTGCAACCTTGGAGGAACTAAGAACTTATAGGTCCCTAGAGTATACCCTCTACTTGACAAAGGACTCAAAAGTCAAGTAACAGGCTGGGGAAATGCCCAAAAAAGAGGGAAAAATAAGACTATAGAAGGTTACTTTCTTGGTGAACAGGTATTTTCTTCCATCCTTTCTGATGAGGAAGAACAATGCTTACCATCAGGGAAAGACACAGAAGTCAAGGCTTCTGTATCCCACACATCCAAAATAAATATTCCATGGGCTCAGGCCATGGAAGAGCTCAAAAAGGATTTTGAAAATCAAGTTAGAGAGGTGGAGGAAAAACTGGGAAGAGAAATGAGAGAGATGCAAGAAAAGCATGAGAAGCAGGTCAACACCTTGCTAAAGGAGACCCAAAATAATGCTGAAGAAAATAACACCTTTAAAAATAGGCTGACTCAATTGGCAAAAGAGGTTCAAAAAGTCAATGAGGAGAAGAACATGTTAAAAAGCAGAATTAGCTAAATGGAAAAGGAGGTTCAAAAGCTCACCGAAGAAAATAGTTCTTTAAAAATTAGAATGGAGCAGGTGGAAGCTAATGGCTTTATGAGAAACCAAGAAATTACAAAAGAATGAAAAAATTGAAGACAATGTGAAATATCTCATTGGAAAAAACAACTGACCTGAAAAATAGATCCAGGAAGGACAATTTAAAAATTATGGGACTACCTAAAAGCCATGATCAAGAAAAGAGCCTCAACATCATCTTTCATGAAATTATCAAGGAAAACTGCCCTGATATTCTAGAACCAGAGGGCAAAATAACTATTGAAAGAATCCACTGATCACCTCCTGAAAGAGACCCAAAAAGAAAAACTCCTAGGAATAGTATAGCCAAATTCTAGAGTTCCCAGGTCAAGAAGAAAATATTACAAGCAGTCAGAAAGAAACAATTCACGTATTATGGAAATACAACCAAGATAACACAAGATCTAGCAGCTTCTACATTAAGGGATTGCAGGGCTTGGAATATGATATTCCATAAGTCAAAGGAACTAGTATTAAAACCAAGAATCACCTACCCAGTGAAACTGAATATAATTCTTCAGGGGGAAAAATAGTCATTCAATGAAATAGAGGACTTTCAAGCATTCTTGATGAAAAGACCAGAGCTGAATAGAAAATTTTACTTTCAAACACAAGAATCAAGAGAAACATGAAAAGGTAAATAGGAAATAGAAATCATAAGGGACTTACTAAAGTTGAACTGTTTGCATTATTACATGGAAAGATAACATTTGTAACTCTTGAGACTTTTCTCAGTATTTGGGTAGGTGGAGGGATTATACCCATATATATAGACAGAGGGCACAGGATAAGCTGAATAGGAAGGGATGATATCTAAAAAAATAAAATTAAGGGGTGAGAGAGAAATATATTGGAAAGAGAAAGGGAGAAATGGAAAGGGACAAATTATCTCTCATAAAAGAGGCAAGAAAAGCTTTTTCAATGGAAGGGAAAAGGGGAGGTGAGAGGGAGAAAGTGAAGCTTACTTTCATCACATTTGGTTTAAGGAGGAAATAACATGCACACTCAATTTGGTTTGACAATCTATTTTACACTACAGGAAAGTAGGGGAGAAGGGGAGAAGGGGAGAAGTTGGGGGGAAATAAAAGGGAGGGAAAATGGGAGGAGGAAGTAATTAGAAGTAAACACTTACAGGAGAAACAAGGTCAAAGGAAAGAATAGAATAAATGGGGCCAGGATAGGATGGAGGGAAATATAGTTAGTCTTTCACAACATGAATATTATGGAAGTCTTTTGCAAAACTACACATACATAGCATACATTGAATTGCTTGCCTTCTCAGTGGAGATGGGTGAGGAGGGAGGAAGGGTGAGAAGTTGGAACTCAAAGTTTTAGGAGCAAATGTTGAGAATTGTTTTTGCATGAAACTAGGAAATAAGAAATATGAGTAATAGGTTACAGAAATCTATCTTTCCCTACAAGAAAAGGGAGAAGATGGGGATAAGAGAAGGGAGGGGTCTGACAGAAGGGAGAGCAGACTGGGGTAATCAGAATGCATGGTGTTTTGAGGTGGGGGAGAGAAGAGATGGGGAGAAAATTTGGAACTCAAAATCTTGTGGAAATGAATGCTGAAAACTAAAAATAAATTAATTAATTTTAAAAAAACAAAAGAAAACATGAAAAGTACATTCAATTTTTAATGCTAAAAATAATTAATTCATCTATATGCATATATAGACATAGACACACAACATATTGAGACAGTACTATGGAATAATAAATATATACATATACATGTGTGTGTATGTACATAAACACACATAAAAATAATTCCACACCTATGATTTCATTAGTGTAGAGAACTCCTAGGGGAGAAACTTCCTCCATCAATCCTGACTACCATATTTTCTGTAACCTGGAGCATTACAGAAGTTGGGTGTAGACCATGGGGCTCATGGCCACATAACTGATATGGGTCGGTCAGGATGAGAAGCCAGGTCTTCTAAATCTAAGTCTTAGCTCTATCTGCTAAACTATTCTGATTCTATTGTACATGCACACACACATGCACACACGCACACACACGTACACACACACAAAATACCTTGGAAGCTAGGGTAGCCCAAATTAACCTGTCCAAATCTGGTCACAGATATTTACTAGCTGTGTGACCTTAGGCAAGTCATTTAACCCACCAGCCTCAGTTTCCTCATCTGTAAAATGAGGGTGATAATATTGTTGTGAGAATAAAATGAAATGATATTTATAAAGCACTTTGCAAACATTAAAAGCATTATATAAATAATAGTCATGACTTATTATTATTTTAATAATAATATCTCAAACTGGGTTTGTGATCTGATTAGGGCAGAGTAGGACAAGACTAACCCTTGTACAAAATCTTGTGTACTGTACCTATTTTAATTCATTTTTTTTTAAAGACCTACAGGACAAAAGAAAAGATGAGTCACTCAGGATGTTGCTGAAAATTTCATACACAGTATTACTACTAAGTATCACTATTGTAATAATATGAGCATATCAGTACAAATAATTATAATACACTATTGCATAATATATAACCATGATAATATTAATAATAATAACTCGTAGAGAGAGTGGTTTAAGATCACAAGTGATAGAAAAGACATCCCTCACAATTCCGATGACCATGGATGGAGATAGGTTGATCATGGACTGAGAGGGAAGGGACAAGATTAAGGATCTATATGGCATCAATTATGTGCCATGCATTGTGCCAAGCACTTTTCCACATATCTCATTTGAGCTTTACAATAACTCTGGGAGGTAGATACCTTGGCTAGCCTCATTTTACAGTTGAGGAAACTGAGGGAGACCATGCTTAAATGACTTGCCCAGAGACACAGCTAGTAAGTGTCTGAGGACGTATTGAACTCAGGTCTTCCTGACTCCAGGCCCAGACCTCTATCTACTTTACCACCAGACGCCTCTAAGAAATGAGAAGTAAAAGCAACCTGAGGATTGTAGACATCCAAAGGATAAGACATCCAAAAACCTAGAAACCAGTGCTCTGGGTCATGATTCTATGAAGGATGAATGATGGAATCACCAAAGGATAGAAAGGCATTGAAGAGATACCCACACTTAATGATCTCCTGAAATAATCCAGGTATTAGTGTTGTGTTTTTAGACAAGAAATAATCAGAGCCCTTATGGTAATGATACACGTGGCTGAAATCTGGCAGCGTCTCCAACCCACTGGTTGATTCAGGAACTTCTGATGTCACAGCTAAACTAATTATTTTTAATCACAAGTTTACCAGTAAGGGAGCAGTGAGATAATGAAAAGAACAATGGACTGGAAATTAGAAAACTGGAGTTTTATTTCCTACCTTTTATTAGCTCTATGACCATGACCAAATCACTGGACCTCTCTCAGACTCAGTTTCCTCAGCTGTAAAATGAGGAATATGGACTTGATTATCCTATCACAGAGGATTAAATCTTAACTTCTGAGCCTCAAGTTCCTTTATGTGTAAATAAAGCAGTTGAACTAGATAATCTCTTCACAAAACATATCTCAAATAAGCCTTAAGACTTTCTATTGTGCTAGGTACATTGATCCATAAATGGGGAGGGGAGGGAGGTAAGAAATAAAATGAAAAAAATTACATGATAACTTTATTATATATTTTAAAAGAATAGGAAGTTGTACATAATAGATTTACAGTTTCATGTGCAATCATTTTTATTCTACTTTTATAAAAATGCTTATTTTATTTCATAGATTAAAAATAAAACAAATAAAATTTTAAAACAAACCAAAAATAAATAGCAGGCAAATAACAGTCCCTTGACCAACCAGTGGGTCAACAAATATTTAATTAATCATTTAGTATGTACCATGCATTGTACTAAGCACTGGAGATACAAAGGAAGGCAATATTGCAGTCCCTACCCTCAAGAAGCTTATATTCTAATGGGGGAGACAATACATAAATAGCTAGATATGTTTGAGATACCTGCAGAGTGGATGGAAGGCAATCTGCATTAGCAGCTGTGACAATCAAGAAAGGCATCCTGCAGAAGGGGGCTACTGAGCTGAGTCTTGAAAAAAGCCAAGACACTAAGAGACAGAGGTGAGGGAATTTCATTCTAGATACAGAGAACGTCACAAGCCCCAGGAACCCAAGTAGATGGTTGTCCCAAGTTGCTATGGTCGTAAATGCATCTCCTTGAAGCCAACCCAGCAATGAGTTTCTCTGAACTTAGCTTGACTGGGTTAGATGACCTATCTATCATCTATCACAAGACCTCCACTTCTTTTCTATAAAGAAAGACCTAAACTTAGCTGGCATAGTCTCTTAGAACTCCAGACCACAGGGTTCTTCCAGTCTTGTAGGGCTTTAGTAGAGGGACCTTCTTTCTCTTTCTCTGTCTCTCTGACTCTCTGTCTCTTCTCTCTCTCTCTTCCTTTCAGTCCCTCTATAATGTATGTGTGTATAAGTATAATATTGGATATGATAGCAAAAGGAAAAGTATTGAATATCAACTCCTGCTACATCTTCACATAAATTTTAATTACTATAATTATATGATTACATGCATAGTAATTTTATAATTGTTACATATGATGATTATATGATGTACTATATACATAATTATGTAAATTACTAAATATTGTAATTATTATGATGTGAAAGTGGGGGTTATGGTCAAAATATTATTAAAAGGGCTAAAAAGAATTCCTTTCATTTTTGCCCCAGTGTAACAACTGTTCTTCTGCTACTCTGACTACAAAGTAATCAAATTCTCTGACTATCATACACCATGATATAAAGTAATCCAGCTGCTGTCCTTGTTCCCCACACTGTCATCAAGGGACTCTACTTTAAAGGCACAGTGATGGGGAATGTGGCTGTTAGTTTCCTTGCTAGAGGAGAACTCCGTCTGAGATCAGTTTCATGACTGTGAACAAGTCCTCTGTCATCAGGAATCCTAGGAAAAGACAGTTTGTCAGTGATCAAAAAATGAGAAGTGTTATTATCAACAACCAATGTTACTCAAGGGTCATCTCAAAATCCTTTCCTTTCCTAACACGTCCTTAAAAGTTCAGTTTTTAATTGACCTCCATCGTGTACCATCCACCAAGGCAGAACACAGCGTATCTGTGACTTACTAGACAGGCATATGGACTTTCAGTGTCTTACCTGGGGTCACACTACCTTCAGAGGAGCGTTTGGAATGTTCTGTACATAATCCGTTACAACACTTTGCTTCTTCACAATATGATATAAGTGCTCTTCCCACACCCACCCACCAAAAGAAAACCAAAAAAATCTAAGCATATGTCTCCCCAAGTTATTCCTTACTTGATAATGATCATCAGAAGATTATGAGCAAAGTTATCTCTATTATTATAACTATCAGAGAAACTTGTTTGACTTTAATATGTCTGGGAGATACCTTTGCAGAAAGGAAGGAAGGAAGGAAGGAAGGAAGGAAGGAAGGAAGGAAGGAAGGAAGGAAGGAAGGAAGGAAGGAAGGAAGGAAGGGAGGGAGGGAGGGAGGGAGGAAGGAAGGAAGGAAGGAAGGAAGGAAGGAAGGAAGGAAGGAAGGAAGGAAGGAAGGAAGGAAGGAAGGAAGGAAAATCTTTGTCCTCAAGAAACTTATATTCTGTGAGGAAAGGCATAAGAACATATATGTTCAGTCATTTTTCAATTGTCTCCGATTCTTTGGGACCTCACTTGGGGTTTTCTTGGCAAAGATGCTGGAGTGCTTTGCCATTTCCTTCTCCAGTTCATTTTATAGATGAGGAACTAAAGCAAACAAGGTTAAGTGACTTGCCCAGGGTCACACAGCTAGTAAGTTTCTGAGGCTGAATTTGACCTCATGAAGATGAGCCTGACTCCAGGGTCAGCATTATCCACTGTGCCACCTAGCTGCCCAAGTACATTTATAAGCAGATGTAAAATATGTAAATGGTAAACACAAGGCAATTTCATGTTTGGGAAAAGCAATATTACCCATGAATGTCTCATGGAAGAGGTGACTTGTTAGCTAAGCTTTGGAGTAGGTTAAGGACTTAAGAGTTAAAGATGAGGAAGAAATGTATTCCACGCATGGAGGACAACCTACTCAAAATTATGAAATCAAGACAAGACAATTATGAAATCAAGTATTGAGGGCACCAATAGACCAGTTTGTCTGGACCAAAGAATATGAGTAATTCTTCCACAAATTAAATAATAAATGAAGAGGGACCTCCAATTCTCTACATCTTGCAGGCAATTGTGTGACTATAAAGATGTACCCTGCTGTAGAATATTATTTGCAAAAGCATTCCTATTCCCTTCTCAAATTTTTTTAATCAAAGACACTCTATATTCATGTAGATGATTCCCATAAGTTTTCTAGAGATGAGAATAATTTGACATTCCTTGAGAAAAAAAAATCTCTTTAGTAAAAACCTCTTACTCCCTAGGTTAACTTAGACAGAGTGGATTATAGAAGACCAATTTATGTTCCCATCCAGAGACCATTTGCATCAACGTAAGAAACATAGAACAGTCAAACTACTAGTAATATTGTGTGTGTGTGTGTGTGTGTGTGTGTATGTCTGCATCAGAGGAGACTTGTTGATAACCATGGGGAGAGGAAAGCACGGGTGACAATTTACTGCTTTTTTTTAATAGATCCAAGGGAATGCAGAATCTACAGAGGAGAAGGGAAAGAACTAGGCTACTTCATATTCACTGTACACAGACATATGCATGCTCCCTTAATTACCTCGATGGCCTATCTCTTCAATTCACAAGTTAAAATGAGCTTTTGTGTCTTCCTTCTTGCTGAGGTCAACTTAGTTTATTACAATTAAAGTTTCTGTCTTCTTCTGGAATGGTAGACATGGTTATAATAAATGTTCTTTGCTCTCACTTCAAATATCTTGCGACCCATTAAAAATCCTTAAATATGACAACCCACACAAAAGAAATTACTTTTTTTCAGGCTGCTCTTTTGGCTTTTTAAAAATAGTAAATGTCTAAGGAACTGTCATATCAAAAAGAAATTATTCAGAGGGAGATGCACTTAACCAGAGCTGCTTTCACTGGAATAAATATTGTTTTCATTTGTTACAACATTTGATTGTGATTCCATTATAATAACAATTATAAGACTAAATTTCAATTTTGTAAGAAAAGATTTTATTGGGTAAAAATTAACAGTTGTAGTTGTAGTAGTGGTAGTAGTAGTAGCAGCAGCAGTAGCAGCAACAGTTAGAAATTACTTAGCATTTTAAAGTTTGCTTAGTCTTTTACATAGATTGGTTCATTTGATCCTTACAAAAATGCTTCCAGTTGGGAATGAGGGGATTATTATCCTTATTTTACAGCTGAGGAAATGGAGATTGAGAGATATTAACTAACTTGACCGAGATCCCAAAACATATCTGAGACTGGACTTGGACTCAGGTCTTACTGACTGCATGTCAGCACTCTTCACTAAACCACTTAGCCTTCTTTAAATAGTATGTAGTTATTATTAGTAAGTAAGTAGTAGCTATTTGCTCAATAACAATTTCCTCTTGTGAGCAATAATGATACTAACTCTAGCTGACATTTGCATAGTCCTTCAAGGAGCACTCAACATCTATGATTCCATTTAAGCCTTAAGCAGTCTACGAGGTAGGCATTCCTCCTGCCATTTTGTAGATGAGGAAGATGAGGCCTAGAGGGCTGAGTGGCTTATTCATGGTCACAAAAGCGGGAAGCTCCAGGGACAGGATTTGAATCCAGGCATCTCTTGAATGCAGGATTCGCTAAGATGTATTAATAATGTCATTACTGGATGTTTGACCATTATGTACTCTTTTCAAGCTTTGTGCCATATTCAGAGGGCAATAGGACCATAGATTTAGAACTAGTAAAAGGTGTAGAAGTAGTCCAACTCCCTAATTTTACAGATGAGGAAACGGAAGCCAAGGGAAGTTAACAGACTTGACCAAGGTCACATAGGTAGCAGCAGGATTTCAACCTAGGTGTTCACTATCCATGATTTGAGACTAGAACTTAAACATCCCAACTCCATTTCCAACATTTTCACTGAACCATGGTCCAGGGAACTTAAACATCCATGTGAACTTAAGTAACCATGGTTCAGTGAAAATGTTGGAAATGGACTTGGAATGTTTAAGTTGTAGTCTCAACTAAATCATTTATTAACATAAATTTATTAACCTACAATGTCTTTCAGAGATTATATTCTATCTACTTTGTATGTATCTTATATATAGACCCACTTTTCTGCATATTTTCTCTACCATTAGAACATGAGCTCCTTAGGAAGGAATTCCATATTTGAAGATAGAGTTTATAGGAAAGGAGAAGGTTGATGAATTGGAAGGCCAATGCATTGAGGGGAACATTCGCATGTCTATAGGTGGTAGGTAGAGAATGTCAAGAAGGATTTGGACAGATGAAATGAATTTCTAAGGAGGAGATGTTGCAGAATAATAACAAAGGAAGGACCTAGAAAGGACAGTAGTGAGCAAGGAGTAGTTCACTCCTCTTCCTGGACAGGTATGCTAGGAGACGTGAGAATAAGTTAGCTGCATGTGTTGGGATTGGAAGCTCAATTCCGTGTGGACGGTCTCGGGCGGGTAAAAGTGGGACTTCTAAATCTTAGAGTCTTACGAGGCCCTCCATGAACAGCGGGGGTTCGAGAAGGTCAGACTGAGCTAGCTCGGCTAGCTCGGGTATTTCCGCCTCTCCCCTGGAGATACGTGATGGGTGGAGTCTCCCTGCCCTCGAGGTCGTCCCGGATTGGAGCACACCTAGTTACCTAACAGCACGGTATTGAGATGCAAACTGTGTGGCTGAAGATAAAGTAGGATTGAGGAAGCCAGAAAGCTCTCTCTTAGCACGTGTGGAGCCAAAGAGGACAGTAGGCTCCGCTCCTCTTCTTTCCTCTCTCCCCTCCCCCTCTCTCCCTGCTTGTACTTCTACTTCCAATCCCTTAAGCTTAGCCTCCTTAGGAAATCTCCCCCTCTTCCTCCTAAGGAAGAACTCCCTGCACTTGTAACCTGGACCCCGAAATAAAGCTCAACCCTTGTTCGACTCTGGAACGTCCTTTCTCTCATACGTTTATCCGGTTTGGCCAACCGAAGACCTGGGACAGGTAAGAAAGACTCGGGTAGCCCAATACAGGCCTCTAGGCCTGGCATGCATGGAAGGTGATCAAGGACTCCTTGTCTTCTGGAGAGAGCCAGGTTTCTTTGAGCTCCAGGAGACAGAAACAGGGTAATTAATCAAGAAATCAAGAACAGAAGGGAGTATGTTGGGGTTCCAAAGGCTCCACTGGAATGGAAGATAGGAGGAGATTAGAAGATCTAGAGATGATTCTTCAAAGAGAGGAGTCAGAGAGAAAGGATTTTCACCTCAGCAGACAGTAGTTGTCTGTTGAGGTTAGATACATGAGATGTGACCCAAGGGATTTACTTAAATCATTAGGATAATTCAGGGGTTTCAATTTTTCTTTTCTTTAAAATTGAGATTTTTTTCCTCCCTCTCTCCCTTCCTTCTTTTCTTCCTTTCTAGAAGAGAGTTGATCTATCTTACATGTACCTAGTTATTTACATATTGTCTTCCCAGTTACAAGGTGAGCCCCTTGAGGCCAGTAACTGTTTGGTTTTTTACCTTTCTTTGTATCCTCAGTGCTTAGCACACTACCCAACATATAGTGGACCCTTAATAAATGCTTGTTGATCCACTGGTTGACTAAATGGTCTTCCTGTTAGAGGACATAGATTGAAAGGGTTTGGATGCATTGAGATTTGTACCATTGGAAGGATTTCTGCATGAACGGAATTCCATATGCCCACACATACATACTTATGTATTCTTCATGTAAACACATGCATGCATACATACAGAGAGACAAAGAGATATATAAAACAAAAATGAGAGTGACAGGCACAAATACAGAGAAAGAAACAAAGACAGAGAGCAGACAAAAAGAGACAGGTGGACAAACACATAAAGAGGAAGGGGCTGACAGAGAGAAAAGAACTTTTTAAAGTGCTATCTGAATGCAAGATACTCTTGTCAAAGCAAATCAAAATAGAGGCACTAAATACCCTTTCATCTAAATTAACAAGATATGGTCTAGATTTTACTCAAACGAGACAGATAATTATCTCAGTTCTCTAAATGGCTCTAGTAAAAGCAATATGCCAAAGATAGGTACCAAGGGCTAATAGAGATCAAAGACCAGACAACATGGGTTCATCACAGGTGACTCAGATAAGACAACCTACCTGCAAAAGTGAGAAAAGGGCACTGGCAGTAATTGCAGGTTAAAAACAAAACAAAACACTCCATCACCAGCTCCCTGGGGCCCTTTGGATTTATCTTTGACACTTCACTGTTTCTAGCCTGTACAAGTTTCTCTCTCTCTCTCTCTCTCTCTCTCTCTCTCTCTCTCTCTCTCTCTCTCTCACCCCCATCCTCCTCCTCCTCTTCTCCTCCTTCCTCCTTCTCTCTCCTCTCTCTCTTTCTTCTCTCTCTCTCTTCCCTCAACTCTTTCTCTCTCCCCCTCTTTGTCCCTCTCTCTCTCCTCCTGCCACCACTGAAAACATTCCAGCCCCATAGCACAAACTAGAGCAAATCTCTCCTCTATGCAAAGGACACTATCCTACCTATTAAGAGCATGTGGAGAGAGCAATAACTAAGCAGAGGCCTTTACTTTTGTCTGAGTTTTTCTGTTGTTATTTTCTTTGAACAGTGCAACATGTTTTCTCTGGGGTTAAGGGATAGCAAAAGAAAGAACTAACCCCAGGATCTGCTGTGGAGTCCAGATTTCCACAGAGCGGGGGAATCAGAGAGAAGCAAGCTCATTAAAGATGGGCTGGAGGAAACATGGTCCCTTCTCAACCCTCTTCCTTAGTCCATCTCTGCTAGAAAGAGGAACATCAAGGAGAAGAGAACAGAACAGCCAGAGGTGGGAGGAGGGGAAGAAAGTGAAGTAGAAAGTTGTTACTATGTGTATCATGCAGACAATGGGGATTATTTCTGTGTTCGTGCCACCTCACCTCCCACTTAGCTCTTTGGTCATTTCCCCAGTTTCTGCTTTTCCTCATTTGATAGAAGAGTTTATTTTAATTTATTATTCTAGTTGTAGCTAGGCGGTATAGAGGATGACCAGTCAGCAAGCATTTATTAAGCACCTATTCTGTGCCAGGCATTGTACTGTTGGGGCATCGGACTCAGACCAGAAAAACCTAGCTTCAAATCCTGTCTCAGATACCAGTTCAAGACCTTGGCCAAATAAATTAAACTCTCTCAGCATCAGTTTCCTCCTCTGTAACATGGGGATGGTAACAGCACCTACCACATGGACTGTTTAAAGGAACAAATGAGAAAATATAATGTGCAAAACATTTTGCAAAATTTAATGCACTGTCAGCAACCTTGATTTTTATTTTAGGTTTAATAAAGAATAGCTGAGGTATATTGCCTTTCCCAGACTTCTATTTTCCAGAAACCCTAAGGGAACTTTCTGTGAACAGTCTAATAAGAAATGCCTCTGTTTTTTCTACCTAAGTTCCTGTAGAATGGTGAAGTGAAAAGGATTCTGGACTTGGGGGCAGAAAAACCTGAGTTCAGATCCCACCTCAGACGCTTCCTAGCTCTGTGACCCTTGGATAGTCATTTAACTTCTCTAAGGCTCACCTTCCACCTCAGTAAAATAAAAGGGTAGGGGCAGACTTGATGGTCTCTAAGGTCTCGTGCAACTCTAAATCTATGACCCTCTGTTTCTGGCATCTGAGACATGGGGTGGGTCCTCCAGGAGACATCTAAGTTGACCCCTACTTGAAGCAGGAATGTTTTTATTTCCTAATGGTCTTTCTTTGGCTACTCTGCCACCTCAACCTTGGCGTCTGCTTATCCTGCTGTCACCTTCTCTTCCACCATTTTCTCTAGCAAAACTTAGGTGGTAATGGCTCAGTATCTCCAGAAACTCTTCTCAGATAGAGATTTGCTTTGGTTTTTCTCTAACAGTTCTCAAAAGCTCATCTAGTAGGTTCCATAGTACATCTTCCTGTGGAAGAGGTTCACCTTTTCTAAAAATGATATTGTTAAACAATTCATCTGAGTTAGCAGCGATGCATTTTTCTAAATGGAACATGGTTTATGGGAAAATTAAATGCCAGGTTCATAGAATTTTTGAATTGGAAGGAACCTCAGAGGCCACCTGGTCCAATCCATATCCAAAAAAGGAATCTTCATTATCATACCTATGCAAATGAGTCTCAGATCTACCATGTCACCCACTACTCAGTAAACTCCAGTGGCTCTCTGTCACCTCTAAGATCAAACATAAAATCAGCTGCTTGGTATTCAAAGCCCTTCAAATAGATTAGAAGGCCACTGTACTATGATAGAAGAAATCAAAGCTCCAACGGATGTTGTATATGTATGTGTCTGTACCCAAAAAATTAGTTTATAAGGCAAGTCTAGGAATGTGTCTGAAGACAGACTCTCTAGCACGTATTTATCAAGGACACTGCACCCAAAAATATATTTCCTTCCTCAGGCAAGGTTCAGAAGGCAGTCCCTTCCAGTAACCTTCCTGTCTTCAATGTGCCAGTTAGAGAAAAAATTCATTCTGACAAAACAAAGTATGTGCCAATGGGCTACAATTGTTAAATCTTTCCAAGGGGACACTCTCACCTTCTCATGTCAAAATATTTTAAAGAACAAAGAAATGAAAAATATTTAATGTCTTGCAGCCCATAAAGAGGAGCTAATTGTTTCTCACGGAATACATCAAAACTCTCTCCCCCTTAAAAAGATTTTTATTTTACCCCTTCAAGCTTTATAGAAGTTTTTAGTTTCCTGGACAAAATCAATTACCTATAGAGCATGATAACAAGAAGGGGAAACAAGGCTAAGGAGGGTAGACATCACCTACAGATTGATCTCTGTTTCAGAAGGATCAACTCAACTGAAAACACAGTGAATCAGGCAGTGCTTATATGAACATGCTGTGGACTAATGTCAACAGCAGCTATCACTAAATTAATCAATGGGATAGTTAATCTGCTAGGGGAAAAACGATTAGCTTAAATAAGACAAGGTCTACTTGAGAATTTTCATCCAGTTAAAGTATTCACTGAGTTCAAAGAGTTCAAATATGAGGATTGGATTGGTGATCAGACTACCTGGGTTAAGAGTTGACTTTGTCTCTCCCCCCACTTCTATCAGCTAGGTCTTCTTGCCTTTTGAATAGAATACAAAATTTCTTTGTATTTTAAAGCCTTTTTGACTTTAAAGGCCCTCAAAATCTGGCTCCAACCTTGCCAGGCTTTTTTGCAAGTAATCTTACTCATGTATTCGAGGTTATAGCCAAACTGGCTTGCTTCTTATCCCTTTATATGACATTTCCCATCATCTGGGCTTTACATAGGCCATCCCTCTGCAGAGTCTTTCCCATCTCTCTCATAAAACACCTAGTTTCCTTAAAAAGTTAGCTCAGGGAATACCCATCCACAGGATAATGGACGAACAAGTTGTGGTATATGAAGGCAATGGAATGCTGTTGTGCTTTTAGAAATGATAAGCAGGTGAATTTCAAAATAACCTGGAGAGGGGGCAGAGCCAAGATGGTGGAGTAGAAAGATGTACATATAACTAGCTCTTCCCACACAGCCCATAAAATACCTGTAAAGAAAGACTCTCAACAAATTCTAGAGTAGCGAAAGTGGACAACAACAGAGTGGAGGAGATTTCCAACTCAGGGAGAACTGAAAGGTCAACGGGAAACATCTGTTGCACCAGACACAGAGTACAGCCCAGCCCAGCCTTGGCTGCAGAGCATGGCTCTAGGAGGAGGACTCGAGCAGGCCTCAGGGGCAGAATCTCCAGACACAGTAGTAGCCTTTCACAGATCCTTCAACCCACAGGCACCAACAGTCAGTGACAGGGTTTTTTCAGCTGGCCAAGAAGGGAGAAGGGCCTTCCCATACCTTTGGCATCAAGCAGCGGCCACAGGGGCCACATTGTGCAGGCAGCAGCAATTCCCACAGAAGCCCCTACAGCAGCCCACATCCATTGTTGAATCATAAAACCCCTGGGGGCACTGAGCAGCTGATCTTTATCTCACATTGAATGGGGGCACTGCCCCTGCAGCTTATCGAATCTCAGCCCTCAGTGCTGGTTTGGTGGAACTGGAGGCCAGGTGGCTGTGGAGAGGAAACTCTGCTAAGATTCTGGGCACAAAAATCTCTTCTTGCTCCCAGACTAGTGTACATGCTTGATTGTGCCACCTTGGAGGAACTGAGATCTTATAGATCCCCGGAGTATACCTTACTCTTGACGAAGGACCGAAAAGTCAAGTAACTGGTTGGGAAAATGCCCAAAAAAGGGGGGAAAATAAGACTATAGAAAGTTACTTTCTTGATGAACAGACATCTCCCATCCTTTCAGATGAGGAAAAACAATGCTTACCATCAGGGAAAGACATTAAAGTCAAGGCTTCTGTATCCCAAACATCCAAAATAAATATTCAATGGTCTCAGGCCATGGAAGAGCTCAAAAAGGATTTTGAAAATCAAATAAGAGAGGTGGAGGAAAAATTGGGAAGAGAAATGAGAAAGATGCAAGAAAATCATGAAAAGTGGGTCATGAAAAGCAGGTCAACACCTTCCTAAAGGAGACCCAAAAAAATGCTGAAGAAAATAACAACTTGAAAAATAAGCTAACTCAATTGGCAAAAGAGGTCCAAAAAGCCAATGAGGAGAAGAATGCTTTAAAAAGCAGAATTAGCCAAATGGAAAAGGAGATTCAAAAGCTCATTGAAGAAAATAGTTCTTTCAAAATTAGAATGGAACAGATGGAGGCTAATGACTTTATGAGAAACCAAGAAATCACAAAACAAAACCAAAAGAATGAAAAAATGGAAGATAATGTGAAATATCTCATTGGAAAAACAACTGACCTGGAGAATAGATCCAGGAGAGACCATTTAAAAATTATGGGACTACCTGAAAGCCATGACCAAAAAAAGAGCTTAGACATCATCTTTCATGAAATTATCAAGGAAAATTGCCCTGATATTCTAGAACCAGGGGGCAAAATAAATTTTGAAAGAATCCACCAATCACCTCCTGAAAGAGATCCAAAAAGAGAAACTCCTAGGAACATTATGGCCAAATTTCAGAGTTCCCAGGTCAAGGAGAAAATATTGCAAGGAGCTAGAAAAAGACAATTTGAGTATTGTGGAAATACAGCCAGGATACCACAACATCTAGCAGCTTCAACATTAAGGGATCAAATGGCATGTAATATGATATTCCAGAAGTCAAAGGAACTAAGAATCACCTACCCAGCAAAACTGAGTATAATACTTCAGAGGGGAAAATGGTCTTTCAATGAAATAGAGGACTTTCAAGTATTCTTGATGAAAAGACCAGAGCTGAAAAGAAAATCTGACTTTCAAACACAAGAATCAAGAGAAGCATGAAAAGGTAAACAGGAAAGAGAAATCATAAGGGATCTAGTAAAGTTGAACTGCTTACATTTCTACATGGAAAGACAATATTTGTAACTCTTGAAACTTTTTTCAGTATCTGGGTAGTTGATGGGATTACATAGACACACACACATGCACAGAGAGAGAGAGAAAGAGAGAGAGAGAGAGAGAGAGAGAGGTAGAGAGACAGAGAGACAGAGAGCACAGGGTGAGTTAAATAGGATGGGATCATATCTTAAAAAAATGAAATTAAGGGGTGAGAGAGGAATGTATTGGGAGGAGAAAGGGAGAATGGAATGGGGCAAATTATCTCTCATAAAATAGGCAAGTAAAATACTTTTCCATGGAGGGAAAAGGGTGGAGATGAGAGAGAAAACATGAAGCTTACTTTCTTCACATCTGACTCAAGGAAAGAATAAAATGCACACTCATTTTGGTATGAAAACCTATCTTACAATACAGGAAAGTAGGGGAGAAGGGGATAAGCAGGGTGAGGGGGATGATGGAAGAGAGGAGGGAGCAATTAGAATTCAACACTCTTGGGGAGGGACAAGGTCAAAAGAGAGAATAGAAGAAATGGGGGGCAGGATAGGATGAAGGGAAATGTAGTTAGTCTTATACAACATGACTATTATGGAAGTCATTTGCAAAACTACACATATATGGTCTATATTGAATTGCTTGCCTTCCCAATGGGGATGGGTGGGGAGGAAGGAAGGAAGGGAAGTTGGAACTCAAAGTTTTAGGAACACTGTTGAGTATTGTTCTTGCATACAACTGGGAAGTAAGAAATACACGTAATGGGATATAGAAATTTATCTTACCCTACAGGAAAAAGAGAAAATGAGAATAAGGGAAGGGAGGGATGTTAGAAGGGAGGGCTGATTCGTGATAGGGGTAATTAGAATGCTCAGAGTTTTGGGGTGGGTGGAGGGGAGAGATGGGGGAAAAATTTGAAACTCAAAATTTTGTGGAAATTAATGTTGAAAACTTAAATAAAAAAAAAAACAACCCAGAAAACCTTACATGAACTGATGCTGAGTGAAGTGAGCAGAATCAGGAGAATGTTGTACACAGGGACAGCAACATTATGTACTGATCAACTATGACTGACTTAGCTCTTCTCAGCAACACAATGATGTAAGACAATTCCAAAAGACTCATGAGGGAAAATGCTGTCCACATTCAGAGAAAGAACTATGGAGTCTGAATGCAAATTGAAGTATACTATTTTCACTTTAAAAAAAAATTAGCTCAAGTGCTCTCTCCAATGTCACAGGAAGCCTCTCCTAGTTTTCTCCTCCAGTTCCTATTAGCCTCCCACCATGAATTAATTTGTCTATATTTTGCATTTAGTTTTCTATGTATGTTTTATCCTTCCTGACTCTTTTCCAGAGAAAACTACTATTGAACTTTATAGAAGATGAGTAGGTAAGCTGTTCTACCCACTAGGCTGTGTTTAGGAAAAGCGTAGTGACAATATACTATAATAGATCAACACATTAAGAAAAAATATATACTCCAAGTCTTCTGATATTCTTGATACACAAGAATGCAATATCATAGCAATGTAAGGAATGGTTAATAGAATGAACACAGAGAAGCATGTACAGGTTTATATGAACTGATGCAAAGTGAAATATGTAGATTAAGAAAAATTAACCAATAATGACCATGATATTAATGGAAAGTGCAACAAAACAGTCCAAACTGAATGATGTCAAATTATAGTGACCAAGGTTGTCCCCAAGGAAGGGATATAAGAAGGTACCTCCCACCATCCTCCTTTCAGAGGAGGTGGGGGATGGAGACTCTACAAGTGTGAAACACTGCCTGTAATGGGAGATGTTTTTTTCAAGGTGTTGATTAATGCTGTTGAACCTAGGTTTTGTTTCTCCTTTTCTATTCTTAGTAATAAGTGATGGCTATTAGGGAAGGCAAAGGAAGATATACAAGGAAATGTAGGTGATAAAACTAAAATATTAATTTTTTTTAAGTTGAAAATACTCCACTCAAAGAATTCCATCTAAGTCAAAGGTATGAACAGCTTCATGTGAGAATATTTGTTATTAATCTTTGTATCATCCCACAGTGACTTAATACACACTCCATTGAATGCAGTACGTACTCAAGTATTTGTTAAATAATATATTAAGGAATGAATATGCTGATGCTCTGGTGCTTTTTTCTTTTCATGATTGTAAGCTACTGAACTTCAGTGTATTAATTTCTCGTGACTTCAATAGATTTGTGATCTCATCAAGTCACAAGCACTTCCTCCAACAGTGTAGATTGCTACCTATGCTTCCTCATCCTCTGCAATCTTTATCTATGTCTTCTAGTAAATCCTACGTAAACAGGCTACCAACACACTAAGGAGCTCCTTTAGATCTATTGATGTGGTTTGGATATTAAGGGAACATAACAGCCAAACCTCAGTTTTCGTTGTTGTTGTTCAGTCATTTCAATCATGTTCAGCTCTTCATGACTCCTTTTGGGATTTCCTTGGCAAAGATACTGGAGTGGTTTGCCTTTCCTTCTCAGTTCATTTTACAGATAAGGAAACTGGGGCAAACAGGGTTAAGTGATTTGCCCAAGGTCACACAGCTAGTAAGTGTCTGAGGCCAGATTTAAACTCAGAAAGATGAGCCTTCCTGACATCAGGCGCAGTGCTCTATCCACTGCACTACCTAGTTGCCCCTCAGTTATCTCTCATTTTCTCTACAATGTCTTTTTGAAATCATACATTTCTCTGAGGACATCTTTCTCACCCCTTCTTTTGCACAATTCTTCCTCAGTAATATGGCACAACCTACTCACGCCTACCACGTATCTCTCAGATCTTCAAATTTAATCCTTCAGAAACTGTGACATTCCACAGCAGTCCCACAATTGACTGAAAGGTATGGGGAATACAAGTTCCCATTGTTCTTATTTTTGTTAACTAAAAGCAGCATATGATTTGCTAGATCAAGATACTAATTTCTAGTCTCTCCTTGAGCAATGCATCTTCCACAAATAAATTAAAATTATTTTTAGTCAATGTGTTGAAGTGTAGTCCCTGCTACTGGAGGCTACCATACAGAGGCCTAGGCCCTGCTACTAGGAGAAGCTGAAACTATTGGATTGCTTGAGATCAGAATTTCCGAGCTGTGGTGAACCAAGGTGATCAAGTATCTGCATTTAGTCTAAGACTAATATGGTAAGTCTTCAGGAATTGGGGGGGGGGGGGGTTGGAATGATTCTGGGATGAACTGGTTCAGGTCAAAACTTGGAAGTCACTTCAAAGATAATCAGGTCAAAGCTCCCATGGCAACCAGCAGAGGAGCTACCCATGAGTGGTCACTGCACTTAAGAACCTGAATGAGATAGGAAGATTCATTTTCAGAGAGACAGACATAGATGGACAGAGACAGAGAGGCAGAGGCAGAGAGAGTAAACAGAGACAGAGTCAGACACAGAGAGAAAAAGAGATAGAGAAAAAGACAGAGAGCGAGGGGGGAGGAAGAAAGAGGGAGAGAGTGGGAAAGGGAGAGAGAGGATTTTTAATCCTTGAAAGATGTAAAAACAAATATAATTTTGTTCAGTGGCCATCTCATTAATAAGAATAATAGGGCCTGAACTTGTGATGTCATTGGTATAGTAGAATCATACTTGAGTCACTCCTCTATTAAATTATAAAGGTTAAAGTTGTCTTATACAAACCTTTATTGATGGAATATATAATTGTATTAATAAGCCTTTGTGAAGTAATCCAAAGCTTTATACAGCAGTAATTCAAATAGATTAGTGACATAAATTTCAAATAAACCTATATGTATTAAGAACACTGGGCTAGAAGGAAAACATTGCCTCCAACTAGCTATAGGGGCAAGCTGTGATCATACAGACCAGAAACCAGCCAAGATAGTGTCATAAACACACATGGTTTGAGGCTCAGAGGGAACTGTCCAGCATAATCCTCAGCAGTTTCATCACAGTATGACCCCTGAACTTACTGGAACGTTACCTGATTATCATTAGCAAAGTATTAACCTTGGCTGTCCACCTGTACTTATGAGTATTCTTGATTCCTGCTGTTTACCAGAATTTACACAAAATGGTACATTAGTGATCCCTGCCCTCTTCTCTACTTGTTCACCAATGATCTCTCTAATAAATGCTTCCTAGAATTCAAGCCCACTGCCTTATAATTCACTGACTCTATTATCTTTCCCCAATATACCTATATCATTCCCTGATCTGACAGTTAAGTAATTTTATAAGAAAAGGAGGCAGAGTTTGCCTTGGTCTTGCTGAAGGCAAATTGCCTCTTGGTGCTCACAGTAGTTAAAGGTAAGAAATTAAGTCATGAACCTGGCCTCCTGAAGACCACCATGCATTTATAAGATAATGCATTAAAAAAAAAAAAAAACAACTTTGGACATATGCAGACCCTAGCATTTCCTCTTTTTGAAAAGCATGTGCCCTTCCCCAGTCATGCTGTACCTCTCCCTTTCTCTATGGTCTTTCAGATATCAATGATGTTGGGTCAGCAATAGCCTTCACCAGCTTTTTTCAGCACTGGAGAATAAATTTCATCTGAGCCCTCTGAGTGACCTGAATTCACCAAGGGCAGCTGAGTACTTTGTACTCTCTCCATACTTATCCTGGGCATCCCCTCCCTACCATTTGCTTCTGTTCCATGTAAAAGCCTTTCACTTTGGCAGAGAAAAGAATCACTAGAATCAAGCCCTCCTTCTGCCTTCTCTTAGTTGTTGGTTATCATGATCCCATCCAGCAGCCCCAGCAATTTTCTCCTTCCTTTTCTCTATTTCTATATTAAACAAGTATTCAAAATGTGATAAAGTAGGGTTCAGATTCTATACTCAGAATTCTTCATTCAGCAGCACATACCACTACTATGTTGAACATCAGGGGGATGACCCTGAAGATCACAAATAGTGTTGGCTACTAGAACAAAGAAAGGCCAGAAATGATTCCCAAGGAGAGCTGTAAAAGTACAACTTAGACCCATGAGTTGAATAAAGAAAGGCATTGGTAAGGAGTCACAAGGAGCTTTTAGTAAGGAGAGGCTATTAGTAAATCCTTCATGGGGTAAATTCCCAAGGTCATCCCTCCCTTACTTCAAGGAAGAGATTTCATTGGCTTCATTAACATTTATCTCGGTACCCCTGACAGGGAGTCTGAGAAGATAAGCAAACATCACGCCCATTTACCAAGGACTCTGAATTATTTGGAAGGTGCTGAATGTGATCTCACATTTTACAAAGATCTCTGACTTCATCAGGGCAGGTGCTTCCTCATAGACAAAGCCTTTAGATCTCCTCTAAGGACTCTGATCATCTCACCCTACACCTTATGGCTGACCTTCAGGCCTCCACAAACTTAGTTAGGTTGATCCCCATAGAAGAAAAACACAAGCAATTCAAGGGTTCTTACTCAAAGCATCTCCAGATCTGAGGATCTAATGGAAGAGGCAGAGGGGGAATATGGTGAGAGGTGGACTTGAGTAAGGACAACCTGGGTTGAGGATACCACTTTTGACAATTGCTAGTTATTTGATTCTGAGCAAATTAGGACAGACAATTACCCTTAGTTAACTGCCTTTGGTGTTTCTACTTTTTTTGATGAGTATTGGAGGAGGGAGTGGGAAACCACAGATCTTTCATATATTCAAAGGTAATCTGTTGCCATATCCTTCTGAAACCCAAGATCACTTCCATATAACAATTAAGGATCAGAGTAGGTCTTTAGTAGAGAATGATACACATGCAACAGAGTTGTCCTGATTATAGAGAGATAACATTAATGACCAACCAGTAGTAAGGTACAGACCTCAAGGAGGTTTTCTAGTGCTGGAGATAGATTTCCATGTATCCACCCATACTTTTTTACTTGTTCATCACTGTGGTCAGCAACTAGAATTTGAAAGACAGTTGGGAAAGGCTAGCAGTCTGTAGAGGACTAAAATAAGGCACCCCTGACTAGGTCAGGGAACCACAATGTTGAGGTTTGGGGTGTTTGGGATCCCAAAATACCGACACGTTGGATCCTGCCAAATGAAGTTGATTCAAGACTTCTTTCAGCCAAAGTAAAACAAAGTTTATTAAAGATTCGCCATATTGGGTTGATTCTTAAAAGCCTAAACATTTGTGATGCTTGTATTGACAGGTGGGCCAGATAGAATCTCAGCTAGACAGAATCAGAGCTGGATTGAATCTGAGCACCTTCAGGCAGGCAAGAGGGCACTTATATACAGAAAAACAGTGAGAAAGATCTAGGGTGACCACATAGTCTTTATGGGACTGGGATAACTAGTGATGTAATGAAAGGTGAATGGGAAACAGCTGGAGGCAATCCGGAGATATCAGACAATGGAGGGCTTGAATGGGAAGCAGGTCAGGCAAACCTGAGGTAACAGAGCACCAAGCTAGATTAAGGGTAACAGATTTGGGTATGAAAAGCCAGATTAAGTGGGAAAATTCAAGGAGAGTTCAAGGAGGTTCCCAGATGCTGTACCCCATCATCCTCATATGAAGGTGGAAACTAATTATCAAATTCATATAGTGTTTTAAAGTTTACAGAACACTAAGGCAGCTAGATGGCTTAGTGGACTCAATAAAACTGTGGACTTGAAATCAATAAGTCCTGAGTTCAAATCCATTCTCAGAAATTTCGTAGCTGTGTGATCCTGGATAAGTTTTGTTATCTCTGCTTGCTTCAGTTTTCTAATCTGCAAAATGGGAATGATAATAGCATATATCTACCAGGTTTGTGGTAAGGATAAAATATTATTTATAAAGTACTTTGTAAACCTCACTGGACTCTTTATATGTTTATTATTATTATAAGCCTAAGAAGTAGGTAGATAAGGTATTAATATCTACATTTCACAAACAGGGAAACTGGGGCTCTAAGAAGTGAAGTGACTTCCCAGTGATCACACAGCTTGGCAGCATCTACAGTGAGATCTGAAGCTAATTCCAATTCCTATCCCAGTACTCTACCTTTATACCGCATTGCCTCTCTGTAATCTTAACTTCATTTATACTATGTTCTACACAACTCTGCTAATAGTATTCACCATAAGGTGTTTGTGAGTCCATCAGGTCATGAGTATTTTGGTCAAAAACAACAGAACAAGTTCTCACTTGGGCTGGCACTGGCTGATAATAAATAAAGGAATTCGGATCCAATTAGCATAATTACTTTGAATGAATCTAGAACTTTGTTGGTATTTGGCCAGGATTGTGGCGTGTTTATAAAAAGATGGACCTATTTTGGAAGTCATAGAATTCCAGAGAAGCATAGGAAGAAGCATTAATTGATGTAAATGTGGGAAACAAGGAAGAAGTTCTGTTTCCACAAGGTTAAAACTCATCCCAGTTTAAACTGATGACAGTTGTGACCTAGCACAGTCTGGTACAAGGTCAGAAACTTGTATGCAGGCTTAACAAGCTGTTTTAGGGGAATCCTATCAGAGAGGAGAACATGAAGTCATCTGGCCAATGGATGATATGGTGGGAAGTCCAAAATTTGGAACAGTATAAAGGGCTTTCATTGGTCTGAACAAATTGTAGTCTTCCTGTAGCTTTACTTTGGAGCTACCCATTCATTCAGGAGGAATGAACATAAAGATTAATAAAAGTTTTCCTGATTTCACAACAAGGATTGATCTTCATTTAAGGGGAGCGTGTTTCTCACACTTAGGGGCTTGTTGGATGGGCTCATTTCTCACACACAAAAAAGTAAACCATCAAGAAAATAATGTGAAAAATGACTTCAACAATGCAAATGGGAAAAAATAATTGTTATTTTTAATTTATGTGTAATTTTTTATTTTTTTAATTTAATTTTTTTATTATTAAATTTTATTAAAATTTAATTTAATAAATTTTTAATTTATGTGTAATTATAATTATCAAAGTTGACCCCCCCAAAAAATAGATCTTTGCAGAGATAGGGGACTAATGCTATAGAACACTACACATATTGTCAGATTTGATAGATATATTACTTAGCTCCACCAAACTGCTATTTTCCAACCTTCTTAAATGTTTGTTATAAAGTATTGCTCAATGGCTAGGAAAGGAAGAAAGAATATATTTATAAATATGATATAAAAATACATCAATGAAAAAATTAAAATAATTTGTAAAATTCATTCAACAAGAATTTGTAAAAGAGATTTCATGAGCGAGGAACAGCATTACATTCAGAGATAAAAAGTCAAAATAAATGGGAGAATGTCAGGATTGGGAGTCCTTAACTATCACCTAGTCTAAACCCTCTAATTTTTAATAGATTTAGACATTGAGGCCAAGAGATTAAGTAAATTGTGTACAAGATCCCATGAATACAAGACATGTGCTTTTAATCTGGGCCATAGCTTGTATATTCTATAGAATTCATGGCACAACCAGAGAAATCAAAATATGAGTGAGCCGTGAAAAAGAACTATTGTTAGGATAATGGTAGGCTTCTACTATAAAGAATCATCCCATAAACTGAGGGAAAAGCCTGCCAATTCCAATGGAATTCTGTAACTTTCCATATCCCAAAAGAAGTGTAAGTATATAGAATGTGCATAGAGAGCTCATGGGGAAAGCCTGCTCCATCAGGCTCCAGCAGATTGATATGGTCATCATAGGACCACCTCAGTACAGCCCCAAGGCAATTTCATACTGCTAACTACCATATTTCCCAGCCCCCAGCCTCCCAGTATCATCCCCAGTTCTTTTGTAGTGCAGAATGTCATTTCACAATTTAATTCTCTTAGGAACACATGCTCTATTCCCATCCAGCCCTGGGCATGTTTTATGTCCTTCTTAAAAATGTTATTTTCTTAAATAAAAACCAGGAAAAAGACAAATGATTATAATCTGCAAGGAAACATAGAGGCTAGTGAATGAAGTGAGTTGCAGATGGGGGGAGGGAGGAGTGGAGGAGACGCATTTTCTGGTCTTATTGTATTGCCAAGAGGCTTAACATTATTTTACTCCGTGTTGGGACAAGATTAGCAGACTCCACAGCTATAAAGAGGAAAAAAGAGGGTTACCCAAATGAAATGTCTCCATTGAATCACCAGCAGACTCCTATGCTGGAGCAAGTAATTATGGTCTAACTGATCTATTAGGAAAATCTCCCAAGGTGACTCTGTCCTGAAAATTTTCCAACCCCAATCCCTCAGCTGGGCATAAACCTGAAGGAGAAATTCATAGAAAGGTGGGAAGCTTGATTGTACTGGTGCAGAGTGAAGGCATCAGACAAACAATGGATACCCTGACTACTACAATGTAAACGAAACCTGATAAGTGAAAAACCACTAATGAGCCAGGAGAACAGAACACGAAGGCGCTTGCCTCCATGCAGCAGAGACCCAAGGGACTAGAGGAGAAGAACGTCGTGTACACTGTCAGACAGAGTTATCTCAGGCATTTCTGCCACTTTGGCCCTTCTTTGTCTTAAGGCAAGATTATCATCATTTGTGATGAGGTAGGGGAGATAGGAGGGGGAAACAAAATGTTTTACAAAAATGACTATCATGAAAGCAAAAAGGACGGCAAGGTGGTGCAGTGGATAGAGCACCAGGGGATTGTAAAGCCTCAGACATTTCTAAAATGACTAAACCCAGAAAAAAGGCATCAGAAACATTTTAAAATGTTTCTCATCCTTTCTTAGTAATGGCTCAGCCTTCCCACTCCAGATCCAAGACTCATAACAATGTTTTTGTTTTGTTTTTGTTTTATGGCTTGAGTAGATCCTATTTGGGGTTTTCTTGGCAGAGATACTGGTGTGGTTTGCCATTTCCTTCTCCAGCTCATTTTATACATGAGGAAACTGAGGCAAATAAGGTTAAGTGACTTGCTGAGAGTCACATAGTTACTAAGTATCTGAGGCTGGATTTGAACTCAGGTCTTTCTGACTCCAGACTCTGCACTGCCTCAGAGTTCTGTCCACTACATCACAATTGACTCAAAAATGTTTTCCCCTAGAAATATTTCTGGGCCACAAGCCTTCACTTTTCCCAAAGAAAACATTTAAACTAGAGATAGATTTGTTACAGAAATCATGTCTAAGCAATAAGGAAAGTCATGGTCATTGGACTTCACCATTATCATTTGTGGAAGTAAATCTTAAATTCAGCCTCCCAGGGAATCAAACTTGGTGCCCAGATTTAGTAAAGAAAGGGACTGAAAAAAGCTTTGCTTTGAAGGAGGAAGATTGAGTCTACTTACATGTAGTACATTTTATATCTATGGTATGAGACAGAAACAGTCATTAACTAACCAACTTTTTAAAAAATTTACAAAAAATTGTCAATTGTGAGTAGCAGTCTGATGACAAAGATCTGTATCTTTTGGTGACTCATCAGCCATATTACGCTTTCTAATTGGGGGTAGACCCACACCCACTCTCTCTCGTGACCTTATCAGAGGTCTGTGAATTTAATCACCATCTTTTTGCAGATGACCCCCAGATCTATATCCAGTAGCCCTCTTGAACTTCATTCCTAAATCAGAAACTGCCCGTTGGAGATTCTGAACTGGATGCCCCATTGGTATTTCAATATAACTGAGGGAAGGAAAGTATTATCAAAGTGCCAATGTAACAAATTGAAAAATTACATAATCTGTTAAAAATCATGCTTTTCCAATGTTCTTATTCTATTTGTCCCCACATTCACCCCTTTCATATGTCCCCATTTCTGTTGAAGGTACCTTCTAGAAATCAATCAGAATCAAAAGGTTGGCTCTGTCCTCAACATGTTGAGTCAGTTGCCAAATCTTGTCATTTCTACCTTTACAGTATTTCTCATATCCTCTACTATCCACTCAGGGGCAATGAGGTGGCACAGTGGATAGAGTGCCGGGTCTGGAATCTTCATGAGTTCACATCTGGTCTCAGACTCTTACTAGCTGTGTGACCCTGGACAAGTCACTTTACCCTGCTTGCCTCAGTTTCCTCATCTGTAAAATGAGCTGGAAAGGAAAATGGCAAACCACTTCAGTATCTCTGCCAAGAAAACCCCAAATGTGGTCATGAAGAATTAGACAGAACTGAAAAATGACTCAACAACAAAAATCCACTAACACTGCCACCAACATGGTGCACACTCTCATCACCTCATGCCTAGAATATTGCAAATGCCTCCTAATGGAAGGCAACTGTCTCCTGCCTCAAGTGCTTCCTCTCCAATCCATCTTCTGCAAAGCTGCCAAAATGATTTTCTTAAAGGTCGGTTCTGACCACATCATTCTCCTACTCAGTAAACTTCAGTGGCTCTCCATTATCCCTAGGACCAAATATAAATTCCTCAGTTCCCATTTTAAACAGTCCTTTACAACCTGGCACCTTCCTACCTATCCAGCCTTATCATATTGATCCACACATACTATGGTCCAAACAGATTTGCCTTCTGGTTGTTTCCTAACACTTCTTATTACTTATTCTTACACTACTATCATTACTATCTATATATAGTATTAGTATATACTATACCATAGTACAGTGTATACTCTGCTATTACTACTCACACTACCTGCTCTTCCTCATACGATATTTCCTCCTTTCCATGCTTTTGTACTCTTTGTCTCCCCTCCCTGGAATGTATCCCCTATTTATCTCCATTTCTCAGAAGTTCTAGTTTCCTGGTTTTGTTTTTTTTAATTATTCAGATTATACTTTCTTACTAAATAGCTTTTCTTTTTTACTCCTTCTAACCTCTTCCCAACTCTAATGTGAATAAGAAAAATAAAAGCAAAATCCTTGCAACAAAAATGCATTACAAATTCCTACATTAGCCCCGTCCAAAAATGTGTCTCATTCTGCATCTTGAGTTAATCACTGCTCTTGACAAGATCTGGGTAACATTTTTTCCCATTAATACTCTGGAGTTCGTTGCTCACCATGTTGGTCAAAATTCTTATGTCTCGAGAAATTGTTTAAAAAATGTTGTTGCTGTTGTGTAAATTGTTTTCTTGGCTCTCTTCCGTCTGCATCAGTTCATATAGCTCTTATAGTTTTTTTTTTCTGAAAGCATCCCTTTGATCATTTCTTACAGAACAGCAGTATTCAATGGCATTCATATATCACCATAAAAGAGGATGCAGTCTTTCAGTTTGGTACATTGACATTCTGACAATACTTCAGTGCTTTCAGTCATGAAGAACTTAATTCATAAGGATAATTAGCTAAACTTGGAAACTATTGGGTGGCTTACTTACCCCCACTAGCATCCCCATACCAAAAGAGCTGCTCCTTGGCCCAGCCCTGCCTTGAGCCTCCTTGGGTGAGAGCCTCCTCCAGTAACTGCTTCTTTATGTCCTAGGGTGCCAGAAGGCTGGAATCCTGAGACCTCTGCCCTTTACTAGGCACTAATGTCCAGGATCTCTGTCCTTCATGGGGCTGATGTTGGGTTCTCTCCTGCCACAGGGGTCTTGTGTCCTGTAGCCTCTCCCCTGTGAGATGGTGTTCCAGGACTTCCCTAACAGGCTGTTTTATTCCTCTTCCCTTTGGCAAAGGGTAACCAGCAGGCTAGAGAAATTGATCCCCAGAAATAAATATCTTTAAAGGAAATGCATTTCTGAAGGAACTGTAATAACAGAAATATAGTCACCAATCATATTCAACAGGCACATCAATTTTTAATACTCTTGAGGACAGGGAGGGGGAAAGAGAAACCCCGACATTCTCCTGACATTTTAACCCTCTTAATGAAATGCATTAAGAAAGGGTCAGGGTTCTCCAAAAACCTGACATGAAAATAAGTGATTAAGACTGTTACAGGAAAGGTAATTACATCTGACAAGCTGTAATTAGTGAGGTGAGACCAAGAAATCTTCCCAGCGCATTCCCATTCTGAGAATCAGGAGATCTTCTCTAGTTGTAGTGCCATTGGAGTAACATGACTGAGCAATTATCGCCGAAACATCAGATTTCACAACCAATCTGTCTCGTGTTCTGCTTCCAATTTCTCCAGTTCCTCTGGGATTGATTTAGAGCATCTATGATGCTCAGGCTCTCTTGTCTGTAGCTGGTTTCAAAATGAAGGCTTCTACTATTTTTAATATATGATTTTGTTTTTTTAAAAATATAGTCTCAGGCATGTGAAGTGTTTCTACCCATGATCTGTACCTTTGGGACCTAAGAGTTGCCTGAGAATATCTCTAAAATCTCCAAATTGAATAGATAACCATAGAGAACACATAGAGAAACTAAGTGAAAAGTAGGCTGTAAGTCACAGGTGAGATACCATATTACTTAGTGGATAAACGGCCAGCATTTGGGTCAAGATGTAGGTTCAAGTCTAGCCTCTTGACCTCTACCAGATGTTGTGACCATGGGTAAATTACTTGACATCTCCCACACAACTCTAAGATTTGTTGATTTGTTTACTCATTAGATCTGAACACAATTTTAGCCTTATGAAGCCAACAAATTTAAAACCATTATTTGTTTTGTGATAATAATAATTCACCATAATAGTGCTGAGGATTGGAAGGGAGCTTTGAAAACTTCTCATCTGACTCTTTCATTTTAAAGATTCTACCTAGAATGCTTAAGGGACTTGTCAAAGTTATATAGCTCTTTAGTGAAAACTTTTGGAAGAGACTCCTTTTTTCTTGACTCTCTATCCTTTTGCTCAGTTTCACTTACAACAGAATAGAACACAACAGAGTATTGTTTTGCCTCCGGTACCTTTGTAAAAGGAATCAAAAGTTCTGCCCCCCATAGGGCTAAGAGATTAGCATTAATAATCAACAGTAAACTCAGTTAAAACTCAAAGCACAATATAAAGGGGAAAAAATCAGGTTGCACAAAATGTTAGTATTTCTAATTTTACCCCAGAGATCTGAATCAGCAGCATGACATTGAAAGGGAAAAAAAAGAAAGGTATCTGACACAAATGAGTCATATTAGAAAAATCCTTGATATTTTGAAAATTCAAATGTCAACAAGCCACATGATGAGAGAAAAAGCACAGAGTAACGAGCTACAGCCCTGTGGACATTTCTCAGAACTGAATTCAAGTCAAATGTCATTGGAGGATGTTGCTGACTCCATTGAAAGATGCCATAGTTCCAGTGGGGAAGGTTGCTTCCATGATGCAGGCAGAAATGGTGAGGTTCCAGGAAATCAACAAGACCTTTCCATCTCTGCAAATATATCACCCAGAATCCTCAGGGAGCATGACAGTGACCACAAGGACGGCCTTGGGTGTGTATGGCAATTCCAAATTTGATTTTAAAATAGAACCCAAAGAACACCACTTTTTGTATTCTTGTCACATATCATGAAAAACAAACTCTCTAGTTGGCTCCATGGTTCACAAGAAGCTAGATGATATCCATGCATATTTCTACTGATGGCTCTAAATGGCATTTTATTGTCATTCACCCAGCCAGCAAGCCATTAAGTGTTTATTGCAAATGCTTAGCTATGTACCACTGAGTCATTGCTGGGGGAACCAGGGGGGGTGAAATCTCAGAAACACATCACCTTTGACATTTTACACAATCTTATGAACCTGTCCAGAGCTTTACAATATTGATCACCCACATCTCTTGACACTCTCTTTAGGTTTTCAGGATACTACTCTGTCCTGTTTCTCCTCCTGTCAGACCCCTGCTTCTCAGTCTCCTTTGTCAGAGACTATTGCTTAACCAAGCAATATACTCTAATTATGGGTATCCCAATCCAGGGTATCCTTGGGCCCTCTTCTCTTCACCCTCTATGCTACTTCATCTGGTGATCTCTTCAACTCCCATTGATTTAATCATTATCTCTATGCTGATCATTCCTAAATCTATCTGTCCTGCCCCAAACCCTCTGCTGATCTCCAGACTCACATCTCCAACTGCCTTCCAGATATTCCCAACTGGATATCTGGTAAATGTCTCAAACTCAACATGTCTAAAACAGAACTCATTATCTTTCCCCTTCAACCTTCCCCCATGCCAAACTTCCCTATTATTGTCAAAGATACCACCACCCTCCCAGTCCCCCAGGCTCAGTAAATTAGGTGTCATCCTTGACTCCTCACTATTTCTCACACCTAAATTCAATCTATTGCCAAGACCTGTCAAATTCACCTTTGTAACCTCTCTTCTCTGATATTGCTGCCACCCCAGTATAGGTCCTCACCATGACTGCAGCAGCCTGATGGTGGGTCTGCCTGTCTCAAGTCTATCTCCACTCCACCCATCCTTCAGTTAGTCATCACTGTGATTTTCCTAAAGTATGATTTCAGCCACATCACCCTCCTTCCCACTGAATAAATTCCACTGGCTCCCTATTGACTTCAATGTTTTGTTTTTACAAAATGCTCTGTTTAGCATTCAAAACCTTTCATAACCTAGCCCCCTCCTACCTTTCCAGTCTTCTTTTACCTTACACCCTCCCGCATACTGTTGTATCCAGTAACTCTGGCTTCCTGACTCTTCATCAAACAAGAATTCTATCTCTCAGCTTTGAGCCTTTTCTCCAGCTGTTCTTCATCCTTGAAATGCTCTCCCTCTTCTTCTCTGCCTCCTGGATTCCCTGGCTTCCATTAAGACCCAACTAAAATCCTGTCTTTTATAGGAAGCCTTTCCGAACTCCTCTTACATCTAGGGCCTTTCCTCTTTTAATTATTTCTTATTTATCCTGTATACATCCTGCTTGTTTGTCCCTATTTGCTTGCCTCCTTTTTTTTCAACCCCAGCAGCTTAGCACAGTGCTTGGCATATTGTAGCCACTTAATAAATGTTTGTTGATGGACTTACTGACACTGAGGGGCATTTAATGCAAATATCATTTGATTCATATCCTTCAAATTATGTCTTCTGCTCTTAACCTGAGACAAAAGAAATGAAGCAAAACAAAAATTAAGACCATTACTCACCTGGCTATGATCCTCAAGAGATTTATTTCTGCCTTGGTTGTTTGGCTCCTAGAGCTAATTGTGCTGAGATAAGAACTTGACTGTATTATATGCCATTCCTGTCCTAAATGCATTTCCATAAACTTAAGTTACATATACACTCTACAAAAAGCTGTGAGGCCATTTTGGAGACCACACCAGCCACATATTACTCACTCAGGAAAAATGGCAGGCAAGGTGCCCTCAAATCAATTCTATAACTTGCTGGATGAAAATAATAGAGGTAATTAAGATGAATTCAGTTGTTGGGGAAGACCCTAAGACATAGTCTTCTAGCAGTCAGGGAAGACAGAGACACCTATATATGGTAGCTTCCTTCTTAGCTAATTATTTTTGCTAACTAGCTCCTGAATTTGGTTGTTGCTATGCTACTGCAGTATGAGGGCTGTTAAAATGTAAACATAACTAATTTGAAAATTACAGAATATTTAAAATTTTGGCACCCCTGGGCAAAACACTGGTTGCCACCACCTTGCAGCTATGGTTGTGTTTAAAGTACTAGTAAGAAGCTATTTAGTGTGGAAGAAAGAGAAGTAGCCTAAGAATTAAGACGCCTGGTTTCTACTTCAGTTAATTCACTTAGTTTTTCCTATGGCTTGGTTTACTCAATTTAGGATTAATGGATCTAACAACTCTCATAAGAAATGGTGGGGGAATCAAATGAGATAACATGCAAGAAAGTACTTTGAAAAGTCTAACGTACAACAAATATTGTCATTCTTAAAATGTTGGTTGTCCGTTGATGCTTTGTAAATCAAATCATACCTTAAATGCAGGGTGGGAAAAGACATTTGTTACATTCAAAGAGAGCCCATGGCTATGAATATTTTTTTGAAAAGCATCTTAGTTGATTTTGTTTTATTAAGGTGAATTTTTACATACCAAAATTATTCAAAACAGGGCACATATATGATCAGAATCATGGTCTAACTGTCAAGTCAGTTCAGATGTGCCTCCGTAGATGGGTCCCTTGTTTCCTGGTCCCCTTCGCTTTCTGCCAATATTGTTTAGATGTCTAGATTCATGACACAACCCAACTTTAGGTTTGTTACCCGTATGGGCAGAGGAAATCTGGACTTTCTAAGGTGTATCCTTGCCCTTCTCACTCTTACCCCATGTCAATAAAGGGCAAGAAACTAGACATTAAGGACTGTTTTCATTTTGCCTTGGCATTCCCATCATATAGCACAGTGTCTTCTACATAGTGCACACTTCATCAATGTTGGAGGTATTGAGTTAATAATGACTCAAAGCTATTGATTTCAAACTTAGAGGATAATTCTGTTTAATCCTGTATATTATCATTTCTAACTTAATTTGTTCAGTAAGAACATTAGCCTTTTACGGCTGTCATTTTTTTAAACAAATTCCTCTAAAACATTTTTAATCTACCATTTTTTTGTTTCTTGAGGGATGTGAATTCAAAGAGAAATTCATTATAGCCAAGCCTAAAGAAGTTTTCCTTGTATCTCAAAATGAATTTCTGAAACATTAGAGATTAATTACTTGACAAATGAATAAATGAAGGATAACTTATTTACCAGGTGCTTACTGTGTACCAGGTACTTTTGCTAGGCACTAAGGATATGAATAAAAGTAACCAAAACAATCCCTGCCCTCAAAAAGCTTACATTCAAACAAGGCAACACATATAGGGAACTAGTAAGGTGGTATGGCTCCCTATGGATGCTTTGGAAATGACTGGCAGTGAGCAGAGACTTCATTCTAGGTTAGGTACAATGAAAGCCAGTCTATCAGAGGCCACATCCCTGGGAGAAGTCCAAGGTTCAGATGGGAAGGAGACACGTATAGTGGTCAGAGAGCAGGCAGAATGATTTAGAAATGACCTGAGAGTGCCCCAGAAGCCTTGGTGTCACTTACTTAGGTTATATACCCTACATATGCAAAGGTAACACTGTGAAACCATTGAATCTGAAGCCAAAAGATTGTGCTTCTAGCTTGACTGTGACCTGGTCAACACTATTTCCATTCTTTGGACCTGCCTTTCTTTCCCTCTTTGGAGGGTAGTACTAATTATTCTCTTGTCCAATCTAAGCCTAGTGTATACAACACAGCCATGTGAGTGAGAAGTCATTGTTACTTACTTATTTATTGGATGGATGCATATGTCTTGAGTGTTCAAGTAGATAATAAATGCCTTGTGGTCAAGGACTGAGTCTTCAATATCTCTTCTATACTTCTCTTATGAGAAGTATGGAGTGGTAGATAATGTTCTGGCCTTAGAATCAGGAGGGTCTGACTTTAGTAGATATATGCCTAAAGGCAAGTCAATGAAATTCTCTGAGATTTCATATCCTAATCTGTAAAGAAGGGCTAATGCCCATATTATCAATGTCACAGATTTCCTCTAAGGCTCCAACAAGTTAATGTATAGGAAGCTGGTATACCAACTCCAGAGGTTGGCCATCCAACTGTATATCATTGTCTGGAGAAGAGACATTTGTCATTCACTATTCCTGCACAATTGTGACTCTGGGCAAGTCACTTCACCCTGTTTGCCTCAGTTTCCTCATCTGTAAAATATGCTAGAGAAGGAAATGGCAAACAACTCCAGTATCTTTGCTAAGAAAACCCCAAACAGGGGCATGAAGAGTTGGACATGATAGAAAAACCAGAACATCAACATATTCCTGCACAACATCATTTGCAAACAAGAGCATTAGGGGGACCTCACCCTCTGGAATACCTCTTAGACTTGAACTCTATTCTAGATTCCTTCCATGATGGTGGCAAGCACCTTTGGCGTGTACACATGCCCTTTTTCAATGCCTGGGAAATAACAAAACAGTTGATACTCGTAATCAGAGAATCATTAAAGTTATTATTATTACATATTTCATATACATATTACATATTTCAGGTAATATTGTTGTTTTTCCTAACATGCACAGGAAACACTGTTAAAGTGGAATTGTGAAGGTGGTATTTTGCTTTGTTGAATCAATTTTTTTAAAAGGTAGCCAACTACAGGCACAGTAGTGGGGTCTTATACTCTTTATACTTTTCATCCAAATGGGTAATTATAAAGATATGTTGTGCCACGGAATGTCCTTTATAGAAGTCTGCCTCTTCTCTTCTAGTACTTTCTGTCAAGGATGACCCAAATGTATTATGTAGATTATTCTTAAAAACATTTTGTGTAGATGCAAAAGCAGGCAACTGACTCCATATTTATTGATATTTTCTCCACCACTTTTTTTTAGAGAGGAGGGGAAATAAGGCTTGATTTTTTTTCATAGTTTGGATATCTTCCCCTCCTCCAGATATCTTGAAAATCTACTGCACAGTAACCTCAAAACTGTGTTGTTGGTCTCTTTACTCTATTCCAGTCTCTTTCCATATTTGTGTATTTTTTCACAACCACTTCAACCTCTTCAGGGATCCCATCTGGAATTATGATGGTAAGATCCAGATGTACTGGTCCCAGCAGCTTCAGTGCTGAAAAATCAATATTAGTATAAAAATATTTTATAACAAAGGCAAATGCCTATTCTTTTAAATCAGGAGGAACAGATATTAGTCAGAGTCCTTCTCAGGGACCAAAAACCTTTTAGATTCTCATTGTAATCAGGCTTTTTCATTCTGAAGTATAAAGGTCAGGATCATAGGATTTATGATTGGAGGCAACCTTAAAAAGTGTGACAGGAATAATATATGTCATGTATACCAGACTAGTTTCTCATGAAAAGGTATTAAAACCATCATCAAGATTTCATTAGTTTAGGGACTAGAAGGTAAGGCTATCGATGTAGGTTTATTTACGAAAAAGGCAGTACATGAGGAATCAGCTGCTACTCCCTTGGGCTTGTGATAGGTGGACCAGTATAGCCAATGGAGACACAATTAAACTATCCCCTACTAAATCAACGTATCCTTGCTCTATGTCCTTTCTCTACTCTGGCTAAAGAAACCTCCTTTCGTTAACAGTAAGTTGGACGGGAAATATCTCATTTGGTTCCTGTTCTAAACCTAAAGTACCTGACCCACCTGATTCATGCCTAGACACCACATAGCCCAGGTCCCTTGTTTTATGGAGGAAAATAAAGCTTGAAGGAGTAGAATGACTTACCTAAGACCACACAGGTAATAAGGGCAGAGCTGAGATTAAGCACGTCCTCTGGTGGCAAATCTAGTGCTCTTAACATAGTACCACACCACTGCTCATTTTCTTTATATACTGCAATATTAATCCCTCTCATAGAATATATGAAAGAAGACTAAATTTGCTTATTATGATCTCATGAATGCCAAAGCTAGAATGGACTTTAGAAGGCATCTGACCCAACTGCCTCATTTTTATCAAAAAGGAAAATGAGAGGTGAAGTGGTTTGCCCAGGCTTATACTAAACTGAGACTAAAGCCCAGGTCTCCTGGGTCCAAGGACCAGCCAAGTGCTTTTTGTACAAGGCCATAATTCTCCAAACACTAAAAAGGATTATGGTCAAGCCAGCTAAAGAAGTCTAGCCTCTGAGCTCATCATCATTTCTTTGTATCAGAGCACACTAGTTGTCCTTCATATCCACAGAGGATCAAACAAAAGAAAACAAACATAATAAATTGCATCAAGAGGCATCAGTAGAATTTCCTGGCTATAAATATGATGAGAGCCTAGAATTAGTTCCCAATGGAGGCTGTGAGATTTCCAATATAAAGGACAGAGATGGGATAAAAAGTAATTTGTCAGAGTTAAATCAAATAAGAGGTATTGTGGGACTTGCTAATGAAGAAACTCAGGACCTAAAGAATTAGTCTATGAGCTGTTGTTTTTGTTTCAGTCTTTCCTCACACTCATATGAACTGATGCAAAGTCAAGTGAGCAAACAAGAGAACGTTGTCCACAGGCACAGCAATATTGGAAGATGGAGAACCATGAAGGACTTAGCTGTTCTCAGTAGCTTGACCATCCAAGACAGTTCTTAAAGACTCAATGAAAATTGCTGTCCACCATCAGAGAAAGAACTGATGGAGTCTGAAAGTAGATGAAAGCATTCTATTTTTTACTCTGTTTATTTTTCTTGTTTTTTTAACTCGTGTTTTCTTTTTTTTCTTGCCCTTATTTATTATTCATTGCCAACAGGAAGCAGATGGCATCACCATCATCATCTCCATGGACATCATTTTATTCAGTTCTTGTTTTCTTGCTCTGGATTATGTTCCATAGAAGGTTCCATAGTATGTCCTTCATCTGCCAACAGGAGGTTTACCAGATCATTCAGGCAATCTTATTGCAGGTGGGCTAAGAGAGCAAGTATAAACAACACATTCAAAGCAATGGGCAGATATTCTTTCAATGATTTCTATGACTAGAAACTTACCCACCTGTCTATCTGACCGACCACTGCTTTCTTTCAGCCTTTTGATAAAGCTATAAAGGTCTAATCATTGTTTTCTGCACATCCAGTTGAATTTAGCAAGCACCTATTAATCGCCTACTATGTAGGAAGCAATGGTCAGGACAGATCAAATAGACCATGGTGTCAGGTGAACTAAGTGGTGAAATGGAAAGATCACTGAGTCTGGAGTGAGAAAAACCTGAGTGCAAATCAGTCGCAGATTAGCTGCATAATCCTGGGCAAGTCATCTAACCTCTGTCTTCCTCAGTTTCCTCATCTGCAAAATAAGGATCATGAAAGCAACCAATATGAGCCGAGAGAATTTGGGAGATAGTGGAGAATAGAAGGGCTTGGCATGCTGTGGTCCATGGGATCACCAAGAGTCATACACACTGAACAACCACCGAATGAGGATAGCAATGCCGCCTACCTCTGGGCTTGTTGTGAGGATCCGAAGAAAGGGCATGTGTAAGGTGCTGTGTAAGCCTTAATACATTCTGTAAATGTTAGAGTTGCTGCTGTGGCTGTTATTCCTATCTCCATATTTTTGTTCAAGTTGTGTCCATGGAATGCTAGCCCTATCTCTCCTTGGCCTATACCAAATCCTCCTCCTCCTCCTCCATCCATCCTACTACTCAGTTCTGCTGGTTTCTCTGGCTTCCTTTAAGTCATAAATAAAACCCTGTATTTTATAGAAAGCTTTTCCCAATCCCTCTTAATCATAGTGTCTTCCTTCTATTAATTATTGTACTATATATACATATATATGTACATACACACACACATATATATATACATATATTTGCATATTTGTTTTCTTGTAGTCTCCCTCATTAGATTGTGAGCTCCTCTGAGTGCAGGGGCTATCTTTTGCATCTTTTTTTATCCCCAGTACTTTGTTTGGCTTGCGTTTTCTTTCAGAACATGACTAATACAGAAACATATTTTGCATCACTGCACATGTATAAACCTATATCAAATTACATGCCTTCTCAATTATGGGAGAGGGAGAAAATTTATAATTCAAAAGAATTTTAAATAAATATTAAAAACTGTTTTACATTTAATTGGGAAAGTATAAAATATTAAATGTCTCAACAACAAAAGGTTCCCTGCATACTGTGTCAAAAGCATTGTGATCTTGGGTAAGTCAATTAACTTCTCTAGAACTCAGTTTCCTCATCTGTAAAATGAAGGTGTTGGATGAGAAGGCCTCTAGGTTCCCACTGGTAGAAGGTAGCCATGCAGTGTAATGAACTAGGCCACACTATACATACCTCATCTTATTTGATCTAGTCAACACCCACATGAGACAAGAAGTATAAATATTCACTCAAAAAAAATTTGTTCCACGCATGCCAGAGAGTGGGGGAAAAATAGTTCAAAGAAGACACAATCCTTGCTGTCATGGAATTTTTTTGTCATAGTAAAATTTATGCGTGGAGGGAACCTTAAAAACTGTGATAGGAATAATGTCTGTAATGTCTGTAGACTAGGTCTCTGTTCACTGTCCCATTCTGCATCATATAACTACAGCTATCAAAAGAAGAGAGAGATGATTTTAAAGGGCAAAACAGAGGGGAAAGTTAAACTGTGCAGCTTTTTTGTTGTGAATATAAATGGAAGTTGAATGACAGAGCATTCTGTTGAGCTGGCTGGGCTTATCTGCATTGCCTAGAGAACCAACATGAATATAGGTTTGCAGTTTTTTGGCTTAAGACAACTGCTTATTATTTTACTAATGTAACATTTGCTCAGTTTCCTTTTAAGGGTGATTATGAGCTAAAAGACCTTGTCACTGCTTCATCAGCTAGAGAGCACAAGAGGAACAGATTTGCTTAAAGAACAGAAAGGAATTACTTAGCAGAGAATCAGTTTTGTGTGGTACAGATTATTCCTGAAAAGATCAAGGACACCAAGACCTATTGTTCAGAGATGCACATTTTTCCCTGAGATCATGAGTTGCCCTTACTCATGTTTCTCCTTCTAACTTTCTATAAGTATCTACCTTCTCTTCTCTATGGTTATTGTGTATACTAGTAGGAGATTGTAACCCATGTTTATGACATAAATTTATACTTTAAATTGAGTAACTGTGATGATTCTTATTGCCTTTGCCTTATCATTAAGTAAATATTTTAAGTTTGAGATAAAAAGAGAGACAGATACGGACAAAGAGACAGAGACAAATAAAACAAAAACAAAGAGACAGAAATAGAATAGCAGTCTCTGCTGTTGAAGTAATTGTTCCTTAAATACATATATGGAAGGAGAAGAGACAGTTTTCTGGTATGTTTATTATAATTTTCCTCACCTGTTCCCTAACTGTCAAGAATCACTTCTTGATGGCATCCATGTGGCTGTTTCTAGCAATCCCCACCACCCTCACCTTTTCAAATTCCACTCTTTTAAATTTATCACTTCTACTCTGTTGTGAACTGAGAAACCAGATAGCCTTAGAAACTAGATATACTTATAAAATGTGTATAATGGTAATGTCAAAAGTTCTGAGGTCTCTGTTAAGGAAGAAAATACATGGACTTTAGTGATATTTCATTATCTAGGATAAGTCTGTGTATGTTCATGTACATACATGACTCTCAGAAGGCTATTAGGTGCAACACATTCCCACTGCCACTCTCCCTATCTCTTACCAAAGTAAAAATGCCCAATTTTATGTATTGTAGAATTTTTCCTCCTAAGTTATCCCATTCTTCCCTTCCTTCTACAGAATAGTAATATTCAATGAGAGGGTTTCAGTCGTGTTATTCAAGAGACCCAAGAAATTTTTCCATTAAATTTAATTTCTGTATTACCACAATTGCAAAACATCACCTACATTAATAGACTTTATTTAATTTTGACTGTCCTTCCTGTAACCTATATGTGTACACTAGCAATTTTTTAAATGCATTAAATGCAAAATTATGCACCATGAAAACAAAATTGGATGTTGACAATAACTGGAAAATGACATTTCAGCTCTAGTCTATTAAGGATCATAAAATATTCTGGGAAAATACTCATACCCCAAAAATGATGCATTCAAAATCTTCTACTGGAAATTTATGAAAATGAACTTCTCATAGGGGGATGCCTCCTGTGGCTAGAGGAAAAAATAAATGAGGAGAAGTAATGGAGAGATGAAATTGCACTCTGGAAGTGAAGGAAAATTAGAAATGGTAAAACAACTATAGTATTTCAACTTTGTCCATTCTGCAACTAGCTCTGAGGTGGAGCCACAACAGTGGAATATATTTCCTAAGCATCTCAGTATGACTGACATTTCTGTGGTACTTTAAGATGTATAAAGATAGTAGATAAATAAATAGATGGATCGATAGATAGATAGACAGACAGGTAGATAGATCATGCTATTGAATCTTCACTCTTGCAATGCAGGTGATGCTTATTGTTGTTCAGCAGTGTCTGACTCTTCATGACCCCATTTGGGATTTCTTGGCAAAGATAATGGAGTGGTTGGCCATTTCCTTCTCCAGTTCATGCTGCAAATAAGGAAACTGTTGGCAAACAGGGTTAAGTGGCTTACCCAGAGTCACACAACTAGTCACCTGAGACCAGATTTGAAGTCATGAAGATGAGTCTTCCAGATTCTGAGTCTAGTGTAATATCCACTGCAACATGAAGCTGTCCCTCCTTCCAAGACTACTTTCAATTTATCCTGTACATATCATGTATATATGTGTATATACATACATATGTATATGTATATCTCCCAACCCAGCCAATTAGTTGGTTTTTCAGATCCTGAGATCCTAAATCACATCTATTTTACTGGCTACTATAAAACAACACACCAAGATCATTAGGAAGACACGTAATTCTTTCTATGAATTATCAAGACAATATCTGGTTATTATTAAATATAATAACAAAAGATATAGAATATCCAACTCTTCTATCTATTACTTGCATATCCTTACACAGCTCATCTCAGTCCAGGGGTGTGCTGGAGCTAGTTCATCTTGCTCCAGGGAGCTAACTGCTAAATTTTCAGAGTGAGCATTCATACCTTGGAAATCAGCAAACACTATAATTAGACCTTGATTTATTATTCTGTTGACTGTCTAGACTTAAGAAAGAGATGGGGAAAATGTTAATAATATAGATTAAACTTAATCTATATTGTGTTGGATATATGGGACAGCTAAGTGACACCATAGTACACAGTGTCAAGCCTGGAGTCAAGAAGACTCATCTCTGAGTTCAAATCCAGCTTCAGACAATTAATAGCTGTGTGGTCCTGGGCAAATCACTTAACCCTCTTTGCCTCAGTTCCTCATCTATAAAATGAGCTAGAGATGGAAATGGCAAACCACTTCAGTATCTTTGCCAAGAAAACCTCAAATGGGATCATGAAGAGTTGAACATGACTAAAAAAATTGAACATTATGTTACATACACATTTTTCCCAGAAAACTGGTTGTTAAACATTTAACAAGACAGCTTTGTCTCTTTGTCTCATTCTCCTTATTATATAACAAGGTAGTTGTACTATATGATACTGAAAGCCTTTGGTATGTTCTAATATGTTCTAAATATGTTCTAATAATCTTTACATATGAGGGACTGATTGTGGAGTTGACAAAGGGATCTAGTATCTATATGACATTATCAAAAAATAAGCAAATACTGCAGGAGATGGATTTGTGAAATACCAGGGTCATCAGCAGTGACCCATAGTTATGACCAGGACTGGTCAACAGTCTATGCCTCTGAAGCTAGAACATAATGACATAAAATTTCTCATTGATCTTATCACATCCTAAGGTTATGACATGATCTTGATAATGGTAAATACTCTAAATAAGAAGGCTCCTTTCTTGTGTTCAGTGTTGTACCCTGACAGTCCTTGAAAGAAAATTCCAAAGTCTACACAGCCTTCCTTCTCACATCACGTATGACTAGAGCACACCAGCTGAATTCACTCTTCTGGACTGTCCCATTTAAGTTCCACATTCACCTTCCCATGATTTATCACTACTCTTCCAAAGCACAGACATATTATAATCATTTATCAACAAGCATTTATCAAGTGCTGAATGTGCTAGGCACAATTAAGAACTGAAAATAGTACCTGCCTTCAAGGATCTTACATTTTAATGAGGGAAGGCAATACAATACACAAAAGAAAGCCAAAAAGGAAGAGGAAAGGGGAGAAGGGAGACATAAACACAGAGGGTGGATGCAGAGCATGGCAGAAAACATCCAAAATGCAGCCTGAAAAAGGAGACAGGGCTGGTAATCTAAGCATCTTCCTTAAAAAGAATGTTCAAGGGAGGAGCCATTCAATCAGAGGAAGTAGCTGCAAAGAAGGAGGGTATTTTCAATGGGTGAATTCCAGGGTTGGAGTGAGCTTCCCTGATGAAAAAGTTCTAAGCCATGGCAGCTGAAGTTAAGATTGTGCCCTGGAGAAGAAGATCAGTACCTCCAGAGTTATCTCTCCTACTAATACAATAACTGATGGGGCCACGCAGCTACCCTCTGAAGAATACTGCTGGAACAACTCGGTCTACATGTCCTTCCAAAACACACCCTTTCCTATAAGCTAAGGTTTCCACCAAAGGACTTATTTTTCCTTCATGCACTCATTCTGCATAATACAGTGCTCACAGTCAATGACTACCTGGGAGGGTTGAAAGTCACTCAAGTGACTTGAAGTGATCCTGCAAGCAGCCAAGGCAATTTGCAAACATGAAGGATGTCCAACGCCCTCACACTTGGACCGGGGATTCGGGCTGCCATGCATTCCTGACTCAAACCAGTCTGCATGTAGTGCACACACAGATGGCGAATGCCTCAGGCAAGGAGACAAACAGCACATAATCAGATAATCACAGAAGCAGTTACCTTGGTTTCCATACCTACACAGTCTTTTGTCATTCCTCTTGTTAATTCACTTATCAGAGGTTCTGTCTTTTAACAAGAGAATTTACCAGATTGCCAGAGAATCTAGAATGTTTAAAGGTGATGCAAATTTACATAATTTTACAGGGACTCGCCTATTCCATAAATCATGACATGCTTTATTATTCCTTCTTTCTTTTTCCTCTGGGTCCTCCAGTGATCTCTCTAGTACCCATCTCCATAAATGTTTCAACAGAAGCTTCACCAAAATAATAACAATAATATGCATAATTATATAGCCATATTGTATATATAATGTGTTAATATAATAATTAATATATTAAATTGCATAATATATTGTATTATATAATTGTGTATATATGTCTACATAGATGACAGACAAAACAGCAGATAGTCTCAAAAATCTTATTGTAGATTTAAGTTTTAAAACTTTAAATTGCAGTAATGCTTTTGGGACACCATACACAAATACACACACACACACACACACACACACACACACACACATACATACACACTAGTGTTTAAGTTCAGGGGGAGTGAAGAATCTTGTCCTCAGCAACCAAAGGTTTAGAAAATGGTTGACAGCTACCTGCAGGAGTCTGTCAGAACTAAGAAATAGCTTCAAACATTTTCAACCCCATCCACAGCTAAGAAACAGGAATCATAAACAAACTCTTACTGAATGTAATGTAGTGTGAAAGTCAGGCCAATGATTTATAGACACTGCTGGCAATGTTTCTTTAAGTGTCTTAAGAATATGCATTTTTATTCATTTACATTCACCCAGAAAATGATTCCTACAATTTATAAGCTACCTCCTGACATTTCATTTGTCATACTGATTTACAGTAAATTGGCTTGTACCCATATAATAAAGAATAGTTTGGCTATGGTATACTAGAATAAATTAATCAAGCTTTCTAAAATTGAATTTTCACACTGCAGTCTTGTTTTGTTTTGTGTTTTTGCATAACTAAAAATAATAGAATCTGTCATAATTTATAACAGATAATATGATTTTTGCTTTGCAGAAACAAACAACAAATTAAAAATCAAACCCTTTGCATTACAGCAAGCAGGGACGGTCATCGCTTCGTGAGAAACAAACATTTCCCTTTCTTCAGCTATACAATGGTGCATGAAATCTAGGAGCAAATGGAGCTTATTACAATCCATGGGAGTGGTTTAAAGGTTATAAAACTTCAGGATAATGCAAATGGCTCCTGGCATTAAAAATACATTAAATCACTCTGTAATTTAGAGGATAAAACATCTCTGATTGCTGATTTTAGGATAGGCTCCTATTTAAAATATATATATGTGTGAATCTATGTGTGTATATGTGTATATATACATGCATGTATATGTGTTGTATAACATATTGTGTTGTGTGTGCACATAAATGCATGTGTGTATTATATATATACATATGTATGTATGTATGTATGTATGTATGTATTCACTCAACTGTCCAATCCATGGTACTGAAACCACTGTAGCTCACATCATTCGGGAGCAGTATCCTTAACATAGTAGATACGTCATTCATTTTGGTTAAATCGATAAGCAAATATCTTTTAAGTGCTAACTATGAATGAATGAGATACTGTGGTAGATTTTAGGGCTACAAAGAATGAACCAATCCCTACCTTCAAAGATCTAAATCTAATTGACAGACAGCATAGATACAAAATAGCTCACATTTGTTATGTCTTACAGTTGACATAATAAATAGCGTCCACAGACTTTCTGGGATAATAGGAATGAATACGTTTTATACATTCAATATGCCATACAGCAAGGATGCGTGATTTTCTTAGTGCAGACCCTCCCTCTACTAGTGGAGATCGCAGCCCCTTTATACTTCAGCAGATGTTCTGGGTTGCCATAGGAAACTTCCCTTTTTGTCTCTGATTCCCCCAGTCTAGTCCTTTGGGTGTCTACAGTTAAGCCATACGGCCTTCCCTTGATGAGATTAAATACAAGGACTCCTTGCTTTCACCATTGACTGGCACACTTAATTCTTCTGTAAAGCCCTTTTACTCCCATCAGTGGACTCCAACATGACCTCCCAGAATGTTATGAGGCTGAAATTATATACAAGCATAAATATATGTATATATGTACATACATACAGATACATATCTACATATGTAGTTATATGTACACATACACCTATATGTGTGTATATAATATATTTTATATGAGCATATACATACATACATATATTAGTAGATGCTGGTCATGCTCTTCTCTCCACACACACCCCAACTCGTAGGAAAATCACTACTTCCTCAGAGCCTTAAGTTCAGCAATCTGATAAAACAATCCTCCATAAAGTGTCAATATTTCTAGCTGGTTTAAGGGATTATTAATCCTCCTAAGAGTATGTGGGCTTTTAAAGAGAATTCTTTACTAATACAAGGAAATGAATTTCTAATGGGCATTTCAGGTATGGTGACAGACTGAAGAATGAGACTCTCTGGGAAACTGAGGCCGTTTGAGGGCCACTTAAATCCCACACACTGCTTCATCTCTACATAAAGCTAGCAATCATCCATGCGCGGCACCTCTCCATGTCTGGATACCCGTGGTTACTTCCATAACTTAAGAACATTCCATAGCTTTTTATTACCCCATATGCAATTTGGTTTCAGTCAGCATTTCCAGACTTATCTTACATTATGCCTGACATACATTTTATGTTCTAGCCAAACCAGCCTCCTTTGCTGTTTGCTGAGCTTCCTCTGGGTCTTTGGGGGAGGAGGGAGTTTCTCATGCCTATAAAGTGCACTCTTTCCTCACCTCTGCCTCTGAGAAGGCCTAGGGACCACCTCATGTGACATCTCCTACAAGAAACCTTTCCTAATGGTTCCTAACCTCTTTATTGTTAGTTCTTTCTCTCTCTGTCTCTGTCTCTCTCCCTCCCTCCCTCCCTTCCTCTCTCTGTCTCTCTGTCTCTCTCTCTCTGTCTTTCTCTCTCTCTCTGTCTCTCTGTCTCTCTCTGTCTTTCTCTCTCTCTCTGTCTCTCTGTCTCTCTCTGTCTTTCTCTCTCTCTCTGTCTCTCTCTCTCGCTTGCTCACTCTCTTACTGTCTCTCTGTCTCTCACCCCTAAAGTTATCATCTTGCTTCATCCCAGTAAGAATGCAAGCTTCTTGAGACCAAAGACTGTTTTCTTCTTGGCCTCTGCACTCCAGTACTTTCCACCTTTTTTTTTTCCTGGCTCTGTCCTCTGGTACCAAAATGAGCTTGTCTAATCTCATCTGCTCATTATGTCCCTTTAAATACTGGAGACAGCCAACATCACTCTGGAGTCTTCTTTTCTCCAGGGGAAGCATTCTCAGTTACTTCAGCTAATCTTCTTATGGCATAGTCAATTCCCATCCTGGGTACCTCCCTCTGGATGTTCTCCCACTCCTCAATATTGTTACTAAAACTTAACACATGACTACAAGAATTGTTTCCACATCCCTAAAAGATCAAGGGAGATAAAATTTTGTTGGGCCTAATGAAAACGCTTGGGTCTCAGGCACTAAAATGCTGGAATGATATTTTTGAGGACAATTGTGGCATCTCCATTCTAAAGATAGTGTCAAGACAGTAAAAAGTCAGCTTGCTTGAACAACCTGTTCCCAAAAGGATACACGAACGGTTATCCAGAATCTATTTAAAGACCTCCAGTGAGAGGAAGACCACCATATCTTGTGACAATCTATTCAATTTTGGGACAATTTTGTGCAAACCTCAGGATGTGTCCAGTTATTTCAAAAGATGTCAGAATGTTTTCAAGAAATCCTCATACTAAAATTAATAGTCATAATCATAATTAAATATCGTAAGTAGCACAATGGGGTCAAGATGACCTGAGTTCAAATCCAGCTTCAAACACTGGTTATATGATTCTCTCATGTCATTTAATCTTTTCTGACTCAGTTTCCTAAACTGTAATAAGAGAACCTAGCTCCCAGAATTGTTGTAAAGGTTCTCAGCTCAATGTCTCCCATATAGTAGGTACTTAATAAATACTTATTCCCTACTCTTTGGCTTAATTTATGTGGTATTCTATAGCTTTTACAGTGTTCCTCCATCCATTATTTCATCTGACCCTTAAAACAGTCTTATTGGGATAGGTAGGACACAGGTTTGTGTATCTATTACAATTCTAAGTTCAATTTATGATTTAAAAGTTTAATACAAAAGTGCAAAATGTGGCTCAGGGTCAACCCTCACAAAAGGGGTTCCCAGATATGGACACACACAAAACTGAGATCATCCCAGGGGCAAACTTGACCCCAAAGTTGGGAGTGGGGCTAGGGATTAGAGATTTTGTTCTCCTTCTTTGCTTCTTATGCCCTGAGCCTGGAGTGGTTCTTGGTAAATCTCTAAAATAAAGCTTAAGCATGACCCATGCCTTGGGTCTTCCCAGAAGGGATTAACAGGTTCCTTCTAGAAAAGGGACCCAGATGACTCTGGAAGAGAAAATGAGGCTGATGACTTTGCACAGCCCTGCCTCACTTAAACTTAACTCACTTTGAAGACATCACCTTCCTGATGTCATTGGTGCTCTTGGAGAAAGGAGGACAAATGATTCAAGATACAACGTGAACAAAGGGTAGCTTGTCTCTACCACAGAAAACCTTTAAGACAGAAGAACTCAAAGGCACACATTAACAAATACAGAGATAATTATCCATCAAACTCATTGCTGTCTCTCAAAAGGCAAAGCCAGAACATATTTAGGGAAGACAGCTAAGTGGCACGCTGGATAGAATTCTGGGCCTGAGGTAGGAAGATCTGAGTTTTGAATTAAGCAAGTCACTTAATCATTGCCTACCTCATTGTATTCAATTGTAAAGAGAGGAAACCCCGAGCTATGACTAAGATGGCCACAAAAGTTAGACCTTACAATATAGGGCTAGTCTGAGAGTAGTGCAAATATAACGATGATGATGATGATGATGATGATGATATAGCTAACATTTATAGAGCCCATTAAGGTTTGCAAAGCACTCATCTGGTCATCACAACAACCCTGGGAGATTAGGTGCTATTTTTACCCCCATTTACTAGACAAGGAAACTGAGGCAAACAAAGGTTAAATGACTTTTGGGGGGAGGAGAAGAGGGGTATCATATAGCTAGGAAGTGGCCTCAGTCATTTCCCTCCCACAATTGTCTTTTTCCCTTGAAAAATAGTAATGAATTTGATGGGGTGTTGTTGTATGTTTTTTCCTGTATTTGTCCATGTGTATCTTGAGTTCTTTTGTCTTAATGATTTTCTGTGGTGAAGACAATAAACAGCTGTCCTATGCTCATATTGTGCCTTGAGTACCTTTTCTGGAAGGCAGGATTTGCATCCAGCTCTTCCTGAGTCCAGGTCTAACTCTCTAGCCTCTGTGCTGCCTGGTTGCCTGGTTCTTTGAGAAATCAAACAAAGACAGGGTGTTGCCATGGCAACAAGTTTCAGAATCACTAATACGAAAGATTCAGTTGCTGGACAAAGGTGCAATGGTAACAATGGTAAGAGATCTCTTCCAACTGTTTGTTATGAGTTTGTTTGTTATGCATTCTAGTGCATATGTCCAACACTATGCATTTTAAAAAAATAGAAAAAAAAAAAACAAAACACTTCCCTTCAAAGCACTCAGGAAGTGACTTTGATGGTACATGGTAAACATCTGCTTCCCTGTCTTATTATCTATTGAGGCCACCAGCATTGTTCTCAAATGACCCTCTGATAATCAACATCCTGAAAATTCTTCTCTCCCCTATGGCTTAACACAAATTGATGTCACAACCCAGATCAGAAAATCTCACCTCCTGAATTATTCCCCTTCATTAAGTCCACACATTTTACCAAAAGTCATGCCATCAGTAGACAAAGGCTTATCACCTTCATGAAATTCTGCTGCCTTAGAGGCACACTCTCAATCTGCCAGCGTATAAATTAATATAAATTGACTTCGGAATGGTGTTCTATTAATAGCCATAGAAAACTGAAAGACGACCAATCTCAAATTCAGCAACTAGCTGATATTTTTCAGTGCCTCCCCAATATTCTTGCTTTGCTCTGATTCTTTTTAGGGATGGATGCTTTATCATTTAAAAATAACCTTAATAGTCAAAACATCTCTCTTAGCTAGGAAGAACTGGATAGAGACAAAACAGAGAAGAAATATATGAAAATTGACTTACTTTGAAATTAAAAGAAATAGATGCAACCAACTAGCATATTTTAAAGAACCTTGAGGACAGGAACAAAGAAAATGTATGACAATTGCTTTAAAAGAAACATTATTATCCTTTCCATCAATGAAAGCTTTAATTCTCATATGTCCTAGGGGGAAGTCAGATGGGGAAAGCAAGAAGGCCAAAAGTAAAAGGGGGTGAAAATAAGAGATGAATGATTTGGTATACATATTCCAGTTCTAGAAACAGAATGGGAGATTTGGAAGAGACCCCCAACGTCATCTGGCATAATCTGACGTTTGGAAGAGACCCCCAGTGTCGTCTGGCATAATAAAGCTCTGAATTTGGAGTCCAAGGACCAGTTTCAATCCCAGTTCTGCTACTTACTTATGACCTTGAGGAACACTTTGGATTTCAATTTCTTCATCTGTAAAAAGGACTTTGAACTAGACAATCTCTAAGGATCCTTTTCTAGCTCTTAGTCCTGGGAACTCCTTCCATAACACACTTGATATAAGTCATCTAGCCTTCACATGGGACAGTTAGGTGGTGCAGTGGATAGAAGGCTGGACCTGGAGTCACTAAGACGTGAGTTCAAATTCAGCCTCAGATGCTTACCAGCTATCTGACCCTACGCAAGTCACTTCACCCTGCTCACCTCAGTTTCTACATCTGGAAAGTGAGCTGGAGAAGGAAATTGCAAAAATTCCAGTATCTTTGCCAGGAAATCCCAAATGGGGTCACAAAGAGTCAGGCATCACTGACCAACAACAATCTCTATGCAAACCCTCCAGTGATAAGGAACTCAGTACCTTCTGACACATTTCAATGCGCTTTGGGACGTCTTGATTGTTACAAAATTTGTTTGTTTGTTTTACCCAAATATTGAACCAAAATCTGTTCTTATGGACCTTGTAACTATTGCTCCTAGTTTTTTTCCTCTGGGGCCAAGTAAAAGAAGTCTAATTTCCTTTTCACATGACAGACCTTCAAATACTTAAAGAAATCTATCATGTTGCTCTGAAATATCTTCTTTTATAGACTGTATACCCCAGCTCCTCCCACTGCTCATCATATGGCATAGCTTCTGGTCTATCAGTCATCCTAGTCAAACTCCAGCTGACCAACTGTGACAAGTCAATTTTAGTCATTTATTGTACTGAAAATAAATGACATTTCTAAAGGAGAAGAATCTAGAATATTCTTGCCCTTCATCATTTCTAAAAATGTTCCAAGAAGGATATGGGAGAATTTTTTTCCCTTGGGTCAAGAACTATAATTTAATCAGTATTGGCTAAGGTTCTTAACCTAGGATCCAGGGACCTGGGTTTTTTTTATTTGTTTATTTGTTTGATTCTGATTTTAATATTTTGATAACTAAATTTCAATAAAACTGATCTCCTTTGTGTTCCCTTGTAATTTATTTTATGCATTTAAAAACATTCTAAAAAGGGGCCCCAGAGATTTCATGAGAAAGACCCCATTCAGGGTTTTCTTGGCAAAGATACTGGAGTCTCCAGCTCATTCTACAGATGAGGAAACTGAGGCAAAGTTAAGTGACTCACCCAGAGTCACACAGTTAGTAAGTATCTGAGGCCAGATTTGAACTCAGGAAGACTCATCTTCCTGACTTCAGGCCTGACATTATCCTCTGCATCACCTAGCTGCCAAACCAAAACAGACCATAACACAAAAAAAGGTCAAGAATCCCTGAAGTAGGGGATTTCTTGGTGTATCAGATCTTCACAGAGCTGATAAATCAATTAAAAAGTACATATTAAGCACTGAGGCTTTGCACTGTACTCAGAGCTATATAGGACATTGAGGCAAAAAGACAAAGAGGAAAATTCCTCTCAATGACCTTACATTCTCTCAGGAGGGGCAATGTATGTACATATTCATGTGTGTATGTGTGTATGCATATGTATACGTGTGTGTGTGTGTGTGTGTGTGTGTGTGTGTGCATATATTGGCAGCTAGGCGGCACCATAGTGCAGCCTAGGTTGCTGGGTCTGGAGTCAGGAAGACTCATCTTCTGATACTTCTGTATAGGTATGGACAAAGTGTCTACAAAGCAGATAGAAGGGAACATTTGGGGAGGAAGGCACTAGTAGCTAGGGAAACTGGAAAAGTCCCACAAGAAGTAGCACCTGAGCTAAGCATTGAAGGAAATGAGGGATTCTAAGAGGCAGAGGTGAGAAGGAATAGCAGTCTGGGCATAGGGACAGCCAGGGCAAAGGAAAAGTGATGGGAGATGGAGTAACATATGTGAGCAACAGTAAGAAACTGTAGAGTACATGGAGTAATACACCATAAGGATAAGAAGGGAAGAAGATGGGTTGAGTTGTAAAGAATGTTACATTCAAAGCAAAGGTGTTTACATTTGAGCCATAGAGGTTCATTATGTGGGGTGGGAGGAGGAGTGACATTGTCAGACATTTTCATTATGAAAATCACTGTGGTGGCTTCAGGGAGAAAGGTTTATAACAGACAGGGATTGGAGGCTGGAGAACAGTAGGAAAGCCATTGCAATAATCAAGATGGAAGGTGATGAGGGCTTTAAACTAAGGCATGTGGATGGAGAGAACCAGATGTATGGGAGGGATTCTGGGAAGGCAGAAAGAGTAAGATTTGACAACTGATTGGCTCTGTGGGATGAGTAAAAGTGAGGTCAACCCAGATGAAAAAAGACCCTCCTCTTCCTCCGATACTGGAACTAAGGAGGAAGGAGTTAATATGAAGAGCCTATGAGATGAGGAGGAAAGGAGATGAGGGAGGCCCGGCAAATGGATTCAATTTCCTAAAATATGAGGCAAGGTCTTCAGATAAGGTATGGCTGGAGATGCTATGGGGTGAGGGGGTGGGGAGGCTGGAAGAGATAACAGAAGATTTGGAACAGCTGCTGTGGTAGGTGGAATGGAGAATCAGGGATTTAGAGATTAAAATATGAGCTCTATGGATTTGCTATTTTTTTCTGAAAAAAACTGTATCTGTCAGGATGTGCTCACTGGTAACTCCTAGCTTCTTTCCTCCACTATGCACTAGCTATGTGACCTTGAGAAAGTTGCTTAATTTCTCACTGGCCCCAGATAATTCCTTGAAATTATGTGACAGATGAGATAATAATTTGTATTGTTAGGATTCTCAGTCTCCTTCAAAACTCAGCTTAAGCACCACTTTCTATATGAAGCCCTTTCTGATTTCCCCAATTTCTAGTGCCCTTCCCACAAATTACCTTGTATTATTTTGTATGCGTATGGATGTGTATATATGGATGTTGTTGTTAATACTGGGTGGTTTTTAGGAGCACGACTTTTCATACACATGTGCATGCTGCCTCATTCATTCAAGTGTAAGCTTCTTGAGCAGAGGAAATGTTTCACTTTAATTTTTATGTCTCTCATGCCTGGCATGTTTCATCTAAATAGGGCAAGAGATGCCAAATGGACAGTCCTAGCACTTGATTGGTTTTCTTGGATGTCAGGAGAAACCCATAAAGAATCCAGTATGTTGAATGAACCCCATGTGACGTATTTATGAGAATACCTAGGCACGGTACAGCAGGAGCAGATAAAGAGGGGTTACAATACGCATTGTTGGGGAGAATATCCACACCAGAGATATCACATAGTCTTTGTGAAATATTTTTATCATTCCTCTCTCCTCATCCCTGTAAGGCCTACCACTCCTTCCCCGGCACACATACTGCTCCCATGAGCTGTTGATGTCACATCCTGACAGATGCATCCTTATTTCTGCCCATCAATGGATATGAGACAGAGTTGCTGGAACAACCTGCTCACTGTGAATTTCAAGCCTTTGTTTGTGGCTAAAGACTGAAGCTCTTTCCTCTAGAATTTTGGTCACTTCGATAATTCAAAACTTAAATAAAAATGGAAACAAGAAAAATGTTACCTGAAATAGTCTATCCATTGCCCTCATTTTACAAATCAAGACGAACACCTCAGCTCTAAGTATTTCTGATTAGCCATCTGCCTTGCCTGTACTCATTGGATGATTCCACAATTACTGGCTGAGAAGACCTGGCTTAGAGGAGGGAAAGGGACCTTTAACCAAGTTAAGGTGATATCTTTAAGCTTTTTATTTTAGATAAAAATAAAATGTCATAGGGGATGGGAAAAGCTAAGGCTCAGAGATGGCCTTTGAGATCTCTTCAGCTTCAGATCTAGGATTCTGTGACCCTATAATCTGTGGTTAGAAAGCAAAGTGAGGTAAAGATGTCCTACCTCACTGCTTCCCTTACCCATACTTAATCATTCTGAAGATTTATTTAAGCCTTTTCATTTTATATCACTTTCACTTCCAAATGCCCATTCTTCCCAATAAGCTATCCAATAAGCCTTTCTGAAAATCACCCCGTCAAAAAAATAAAACTTCTTTACCTCCTACTAAAACCAAGGGGGTAATGGAACCTCACATACTGAAAGGGAGAAAGAACAAAGGGTTCCATCTGATATATTCTATCTAACTCAATTCTACAATGACATCCCTGCCACTGCGATAATGAATGTCAACCACTCATTGATTAATTCTGCAACAACAGCAACAACAAATAGGTACATGGGAGCAAAGCTTTAGAGCCAGAATGTATTTCAAATGCCATTTAATCCTATCCCCTCATTTGGAGGTGAGGAAACTGAGACCCAAATGAGTTAAGTGACTTGCATGGGGTCACACAGGTTTCAATTACTGAAAGAATTTCATCAATAGAACTGACATATCCTATATTTCTGTCTAGATCGTATAGAGTTATAATATTTCTCTTCTTTTTTGGTGACCGAGATAGAAAGAGAAAGAAAGGAAAAAGATAGGAAGGAAAGAAGAAGATAGGATAGATAGACAGATACGGATTTTGTTTTTGTTTATTTTTTCACTTTGTGTATGTGACATCCATGCCTATGTATGAGGCAGCTAGAGAAATATATAGAGTACCAGGCCAGGAGTCAGGAAGACTCATCTTCATAAGTTCAAATCTGGGCTCAGACATTTACTAACTGTGTGACCCTGGACAAGTCACTTAACCCTATTTGCCTCAGTTTACTCATCTGTAAAATGAGCTGGAGAAAGGAAAGGAAGTTACAAACCACTCTACCATCTTTGCCAAGAAAACTCTAAATGGGGTCACAAGTAGTCAGAAACAACTGAAAAGACTAAACAACAAAATGCCTATGTCAGTGTGTGTGTGTGTGTATGTGTGTATATGTCGACATATATATGTTAGCCAATCAAAATGAAGGGTACATTGCATTCACTCAGTTATCATGGGCATGGTTACTGCACTACCATATATAAGAATATTGTGAGGATAATATAATGGCATTATATATTATAGGAGAATGGGAGAGAGAGAAAGGAAGGAAGGAAGGAAGGAAGGAAGGAAGGAAGGAAGGAAGGAAGGAAGGAAGGAAGGAAGGAAGGAAGAAAGAAAGAAAGAAAGAAAGAAAGAAAGAAAGAAAGAAAGAAAGAAAGAAAGAAAGAAAGAAAGAAAGAAAGAAAGAAAGAAAGAAAGAAAGAAAGAAAGAAAGAAAGAAAGAAAGAAAGAAAGAAAGAAAGAAAGAAAGAAAGAAAAAGAAAGAGAAAGAAAGGAAGAAAGAAAGAGCAGCATTTATTATGCACTTAGTATGTGTTGGGCACTGTGCTAAGCTCTGGCAGTACAAATACAAACAAACAACAGTGACTGCCCACAAGGAGATAACATTCCATGGTGGAAAACAGCATCTAATGAGACAGAAGAGAGGAAAGGCACTTGCTCATGGATAAAGGGGCTGGTGAAAAGATTGAGAAGTCTAGAAAGTGAATCCAAACAGCACTAAAGTGAGTATGGATGGGGCCCCTTATGAAATAGTGATCTGGGAAATGCATATTATCATCAGGAAGATGCACCTCCATTCCCTTCCTTTTCCACACTACCCATCATATTGTTGCCTGAATTCCCTTTCTTTTAAATCTGGTCGTATTCTCTCCACTGTATAATGATCGAAACTATAATGACACAAAGATAAGAAAGATAAGTAACAGAGGCAGCTAAGTGCCATGGAGGGAGAGCTGAAGATAGAGTCAGGCTAGACCTGAGTTCAAATCCAATCTAGTTGTGTGATCCTAGACAAGTCACCTAACCTCTGTTTGCCTTAGTTTCCTCATTTATGAAATTGAGATATAATAGAACCTACCTCCCAGGGTTGTTTTAAGGATAATATTTATGAGCTATACCATGTAATGTCATTTAGATACATAATCATTTAATGTAATGTTTAATGAGCTTGAATTTATAAAGCTCTTTAAAAACTTTAATATAAAATTACACTTATTTTATTATTATTATTATTAATAATGCATAATAATACTTAGGATGCAAAAAAATCTCTAAAGATTAACATGACTATTAATTGCATAAAAAGTAGCATTAAATAGCACCTGGCTTACCCCACAGGAGCCATGGTATCCAGTTCTCCCTCTCAGGTATTCTGCCATTTGATTTCACAAAGTACAGTTATTTTAAGTGGAATTTCTCTTTCTATCTCATCCTGCTGGATTTTGTTGGTAATATACAGAAATGTTGATGATTAATGTGGATCTACTTTATATCCTTCAACTTTGCTAAAGTTGTGAATTATTTCAACTAATTTTTAGTTGATTCTCTAGGATTCTCTAAATATACCATCATATTGTCTGCAAAGAGAGATAGTTTTGTTCCTTGTTACTCATTTTATCCCCCCCATTTCTTTTTTCTTGTCTTATCTAGAGCAGTATTGAATAATAGTGGTAATAATGGACATCGTTCCTTCACCCCTGATTGTATTGGGAAGGCTTCTAGCTTATCCCCAAAATAGATAGTGCTTGTTGATGGTTTTAGATTATTACTTGTCATTTTAAGGAAGGCTCCCTTTATTCCTACACATTCCAGTATTCTAAATAGGAATGAGTGATATATTTTGTCACAACTTTTTCTGCATCAATTGGCAAAATAATATGATTATTGTTGGTTTTGTTATTGATTCGGTTGATTATGTTCAGAGTTTCCCTAATATTGAACTAGCTCTACATTCCTGGTTTAAATCTTACCTCATCAATAGTGCACGATCTCTGTGATATATTGCTGTAATGCAGTGCTATAATTTTATTTCTCTGTTTTTTGCTCTACCTAATTTAGGTATCAGCACCATATTTGCATCATAAAAGGAATGTGGTGGGACTCTGTCTTTGCCTGTTTTTCCAAATAGGAAATGATAGCTTGGAATCTATTGTTCTTTAAATGTTTGGTAGAATTCACATAACAATTCATTAAGTCCTGGGGATTATTTTTAGGGAGTTCATTTATGGCTTGTTCAATTTCTTTTCCTAAAAAAGGGTTATTTAAATATTCTATTTCCCCTTCTGTTAATCTGGGCAATTTATATTTTTGTAAATATCCATTCATTTCATTTAGCTTATTAGAGTTATTGGTCGAAATAGCTCCTAATAATTGTTTTAACTTCATCTTCATTTATGATGCAATTACTTTTTTCATTTTTGATATTGGTAATTTGGTTTTCTTCTTTCTCTTTTTCTTAATCAAATTAACCAATGTTTTATCTATTTTACTAGTGCTTTTTTTCTACCATAAAACCAGTTCCTACTTTTACTTATTAGATCAATTTTTTTAAAAAAAATTTTATAAAACTCTCCATTTTCAGGATTTCCAATTTGGTATTTAATTGGGGATTTTTAATTTGTTCTTTTTTCTATTTTGCTTTTTTTTAATTGCATGCCCATTTCAATGATCTGCTTTTTTATTACTATGTTGATGTAAGTATTTAGCAATACAAATTTTCCCCTATGTACCAGTTGGACTACATCCCACAAATTTTATGTCATCTCATTGTTTTCCTTCTCTTTAATAAATTATTTATTGTTTTTATGCATTGTTCTTTGACCTGCTCATTCTTTAGGATCATATTTAGTTTCTGAATAATATTTAATCTACGTTTCCACAGTCCTTTATTGAATGTAATTTTTATTTCATTATGGTCTGAAAAGGGTACATTTAGTATTTCAGTTTTTTGGCATTTAGTTGTAAGGTTTTTATGCCCTAATGCAAGGCCAGCTTTTGTGAAGGTGCTCTATACAGCTGAGAAAACCTTATACTCCTTTCAATTTCCATTCAGTTTTCTCCAGGGGTCTATCATCTCTAAGTTTTCTAAAATTGCATTCATCTCTAACTTCTTCGTTATTTATTTATGGTTGGACTTATCTAGTTGTGAGTAGGGAAAGTTAAATTCCTTCATTAGTACAGTTTTACTGTCCATTTCTTCCTGGAGCGCTTTAATTTTTCCTTTAAGAATTTGGATGCTGTGCCATTTGGTGCATGTTTACAGTACTGATATTATTTCATTGCCTATGGTACCTTTTAGTAAAATATAGGTTCTCTGTTTATCTCTTTTAATTAGGTCTATTTTTGCTTTTGCTTTATCTGAGATCATAATTGTTACCCCTGCCGTTTTTGCTTCAACTAAAACATAATAGATTCTATTCTAGGCCCTTATTTTCACTTTGTGTTTATCTCTATTTCAAGTGTGTTTCTTGTAGACAACATGTTGTTGGATTCTGGCTTCTAATACATTCTGCTATTCACTTATATTTATGGATGAATCCATCCCATTCATATTCACAGTTATGGTTTCTATATATTTCTCTCCATCCTATTTTTTTTTCCTTTTTATCCTCCCATTTTACTTTGTCCTTCCTCAAAAGTTCATTTTGTTTCTGACCATTGTCTCCCTTGTATCAACCCTCCCCTTTTATTTCCCTATTGGGTAAGATAAATTTGTATAATCAATTGAGTATGTATGATATTCTCTCTGATCAATTCAAATAAAAGTGAGATTTAAGCATTGCTCACCACCACTACCTATTTTCCCCTCCACTCTTCCTTGCATGTCTCTTTTATGTAAGATAATTTTCCTAACTCCTCTACTTCCTTCCACCTTCTCCCAGTGTATCCCTCTTTTTCACCCATTTTTTTTAGATCATGCTATCATAGTTAACTCACATCCATGCTCTGTCTACTTATAGTCCTTATAACTGCTCTAATAATGATAAAGTTCTTAGGAATTACAAGTATCATCTTCCCATATAAGAATATAAATAGTTAATCATAGTAAATTCCTTGTTTTTTCCCAATTTTATGCTTTCTTAAATCTTCTGTCTGAATATCAAATTTTCTGTTCAGCTCTAGTCTTTTTTTTCAGAAATGCTTGAAAGTCCTCTATTTCACTTTTTCCCTTGAAGGATTATGCTCAGTTTTGCTGGGCAGATTATTCTTGGTTGCAAAACTAGCTCCCAGTGATTGCCCAATTGCCAATTCAGGTAGTCTTTTCTTGGTCTTCAACCTTACAGACCTCTTTGTTACATTTGATAATGCAAATTAATCTCCCCTCTCTGGGTTTTCATGACACTCCTCTCTCCAGGTTCTCTTCCTACCTAACTTCCTACCTAACTCAATTTCCTGCTCTGGTTTGTCTCCCATACCTTGCCCCCTAATGGTAGTTTTTCCACAAGATTATTTTTTTAACTCTCTGCACTTTGTTGTAACCTTATAAATTTGTTTATCATTATTTATCATCTCTATGGACATGACTGAGACCTATTTATCTGCCTCAGTCTCTCCACTGACCTTCAGTACAGTATTATCAGCTACCTATTGAACATTTCAGGCTAGATATCCTAGAGACATCTCAAACTAAAACAAATATTCAAAACAGAACTCATTATCTTTCCCCAAAAAACCACCCCTTTACCAAATTTCCTTATTTCTGTTAATGATACCACTATCCTCCCAGTCCCCCCAAGTTCATGACCTTAGCATTAATCACGACTCCTCACTCTCCCTCATTTCAAATGCAATAAGTTGCCAAATTATCATTTCTAAATCTATATGTGTATTGTTAATGTATTTTTAATGGAATGGGAAGATCTTTCTCATCCACAAATAAGCCTCTGTGACCTGTTACATGGAGGCCTAAGTCACATGAGTTTGAGTCACAAGAATCTGTGGTGGGAGAAGCTTGCTGAAAGGGTGGAATAGGAAGAGGCAGAGCTGGAGCAGAGCTGAGAGGAAGTTGATCAGACCAGTCAGAGGTGGGAAGGACAGAGGAAATAGGCAGCTAGGATGTTTGTGGGAAGGCCTGACTTCTTGGTTACTATGAAGAATTTCTTTGTTGCTATGATGTTTTTGGCTCTCTGGTGTCTGAATAAATGTTTTGGTTCTGTCTTCCATGTGAAGAGTCTGTTATATTTTGCGATTCAGAACTGGGCTGGCATCTTCATAGCTGCCGTAGGCTCTGTGAATATCGCATTGGCGTTATATGTCATTCATCTGCTCACTCTACTCAGACAGACACCACTGTAGTTCAAGCCAGCAGCACTTCTCCCCTTGATTACTGAAACAGCCTTGTAAATAGTCTCCCTGCTCAAATCTCTCACCTACACACTATTGCCAAACTAATTTTCCTTAAACACAGATTTGCCCACAGAACTCCCCTATTCAATCAACTTTAGTGGCTTTCTATTGCCTCTAGGATAAAATATAAACTCCTCTGTTTGGCTTTTAAAGCCTTTCACAAGCTGGTCTGAGCCTCTCTTTCCAGTCTCTTTAAACATTACTCCTTTTCCTTCACTCTACAAAATAGCATTCTCTCTTTTCTTCACATTCAACATTTTATGATCTATCTCTGTGTCTTTGCAGTAGCCATCCCATAGGCTCAGGATGTATTCCCATCTTACCTCTGCTTTATAGAAGCTATCACTTCCTTCAGCATCCTGGGTCAACTCCAGTCATTCTGGTGAATATCTGGTCAGTGGATTCAGATGGCTCTGGAGGAGGAGTGAGGCTGGTGACCTGCACAGCCCACCCTCACTCAAAACAAAGTCAAGTGCAAGTCATGTCATCATTTCTCCGATGGTGTGGTCTTCTTCGGCAACAAAGGACAAGCACAATCACTTCCTTCAAGACCTAACTCAAGCAGCACCTTCTACAGAAAGCCTTTTTTGATCTTTTCAGTTGCTAGCATTCTCCCTCCATGACTGTCTTATATTTATTTTTATTTCATAGATATAGATATGCATATATATATATATATATATATATATATATATATATATATATACATATATATATTCATGTGTATGTTGTCTTCCAGATAGAATGTAAGCTTCTTTGCATTTGTGTCCTTAGTTCCCAATGCCTAGCCCAGTTCTTGGTATATTGCAAACACATAATCAATACTTATTAACTGATCACTAAAGCAAATTAAGAACTTATATGTTCTCCTTTTAGCGCAGAGAGTTTCAGCAGTATCCAGACCATCATGGGTGACATCACTTCTATATCATATCTTCATGCCAGGTTTGTGATCTATTCCCCAAATGGGTGTCAATTTCATCTTTCTGTCTTGGTAGTCCATAATCTGATTTAATGATAATATTTATTTTGTTCCTGTTTCCATTTATCTTTATCAACTGCTCTCCACCATACTTCTCCACTCTAGTTCCTGGACTTCCTCAGAGTATATGTTCTTAATATAATGCTACTCATTGTGTTCTTTTACTTACACTCTTGCTTTGAATAAGGCAACTTTGACACCTAATTTGCCTTCTTGAATTCGGATGTCTAGTTCATTTTGCTTAGGCCTTTTTACAGGCACATCTGAAGTCATGTGTTTTGTTTCTGCCTCCCCTCTTGGATTTCGCCTCTTCTGCATTTCTGGGTACTTTAACTGTAATTCTTCCTACATTGTAGGTCCTATCTATGATATACAGCTTGGTGGATATACTCAAACACATCTTGCCTTCTTTTCTATTTGAAATGCTTTTCATTAGATCTTTTAGACTCTAGGAAAATACATTTTTACTATCCCTTGCTAGGTATACTGCCTCCCTGACCACCAGCCTGGCATTCCTGTATTTTAAGTTGTGGTTCAGAAATTCAAATTCTGTTCTTAGACACCATCTTCTTAATCAACTGTTGACTTCCTGAATCTGCCTTTCTTTTATGAAGACCTTGCCTTCAATTTGCAGGACTGACAACACCTGTTTGCTGGGAGGTCTTCAGTTTTTTGCCCTCAATTTCATCATATTTTGCATATATTTCTGGATTGCTTCTAGCATGACAACTTTGTTCTTGAGAACCACTAAATGTGGGCAGTAGTCACAGGCATTCATGGAACAAGCAAACCTGTGATCCTTATAATATGCATACCCAGGATAGCAGTCATTAGATTTGATAAACCTGCACGAATGCTCTATCGCAACTCATTCTTGCCCAAGAGGAGAGCAGACATCTATATTGTTACATAAAATCAGAAAAATTCAATTCAAATCCTGGCTCTGGCACTTATTACTACCATAACCTTAGGCAAATTACTTTTCCTATCTGGGTTTCAGATTCCTTATTTTAAAAAAAGGGGGGGGGATTAAGGGGTTAAGAGTCAGCACGAAAGGTAGATTTCAGAAAAAGCTGGAAATATTTAAATGAACTGATGCTGAGTGAAATAAGCAGAACCAGTAGAACATTGTACACAGTAACAACAACATTGGGCAATGTTCATCTAGGATCATCGCAGCTCGTCTCAGTAGTACGACGTTCCAAGACAATTCCAAAAGATTCATGATAGAAAAAAAAAACATCCAGAGAAAGAGCAATGGAGTTTGAATAAAGATGAAAGCATACTATTTCACTGTTTTGTTGTTTTTTTCTTATAGTTTTTCACTTTTGTTCTGTTTCTTCTTTGACAACATGACTAATGTGGAAATGTAGAGGTTGAGGGGTGATAGCGGACCCCAAAATACCGACAGTCTGGGTCATGCTCGAATGAATTCAACTCAAGCCTTCTTAAAGCCAAAGAAAACAAAGTTCATTAAAGATTCACCAAATTGGGTTGCCTTTTAAGGAGCCTAAACATTTGTGACACTTGTATTCACAAGCAGGCCAGATAGAATCTCAGCTAAACAGTCTGAGCTGGACTGAATCTGAGCGCCTTCATGGAGGCAAGATGAAACTTAAATACAGAAAAGAGTATAGGAGGGATGGGGGGGGGGGGGGTCAGTAGTCCAGGGTGATGGGAGGAGGAAGGGTCTTGAGGAGAAGTCCAAGGAGGGAATCCAAGGAGGGAATCCAAGGAGGGTCAAAGGCTGGAAACAGCTGGAGGTCATCAGGAGATAGCAGACAATGGAGGGTTTGGGTGGGAAGCGGGTGGGGCAATCAAGAGACCTTGATAGGGGCAGTATGTGGATGGATACAGATCTTGATGGGAGTGGTCAGCAGCCTGGGGAATGGGGTTTTGATGGGATCAAGGGGGGGTGGGGTGCAACAGAGACCTGAGTAGAATGATAATGAAAAGCCCAAGGGCTTGCTAAAACTGCCGGAACAAATGGGAAGATTAGATTTGAGTAAGAAAGGCCATATTAAGTGGGAAGATTCAAGGGGAGCTCAAGGAGGCTACCAGGGTCTGAAACCCATCAGAAATATGTTTAACATGATTGCATATACATAATCTACATCAGTTTGCTTGCCCTTTGGGGAAGGGGAAAGGAGAGGGAGGGAAGGAGACAAATTTGGAACTCAAAATCTTATTTAAAATGAACACTAAAAATTACCTTTACATGCAATAAAAAAAACTATTTACAAAAAAAAAAAGGTAGCATGGAATAGGAGATAGAGAGTTAACCTAGAAGTTACATAGAACTAGACACAAACCCTGCCCCTGACACAAACTAGCTATGTGACTCTGGGCAAGTTCCTTAATTTTACAGTTCCCAAGACAACGCTCTCAGACCACAAATTATATGGCAGGTGCTGATTCAAATTGGTAGAGGCAGTTTCCTCACTGTAAGGTCTCCACCCTCTCACTCAGAAAAAGGATCTTTGACCAAATGATATTTAAAGCCTTTTCCAGTTCTAAATCTATAGCTCAATGACCCTGTTGTTTGGGTTGCCAACAATTGCCTCAATACTCTTCAAGAAAAAGTCACTAATCACCATTATTTGTTTCTTCTTTTTCTTCTTCTCCTTCTCCTTCCTCTTCCTCCTAGATGATCTCTTTCCTATCAGCCCCTACAGACATCATGCCTTAGAGGAAAAACAGGTGTTTCTTCTTGAGATACTTCTCTCCCTCATGTATGACATTCTTCCACCTCCCACATTCCTACCTGAGATCACCATTGCTCTGTCTTTTCCTTGGTTTTCACACTGACATCATTTCTAAGGAATACTTCATTTTCCAGAGAATAGAAAATGGGTTTGCATTCTTTGAGCTCCTTTCCCTTCTTTTTGAAGACATTTCACACTTGAAATAAGGCATGGCAAAAATTCCTTCTGCTCTCCCTACTTTCTGAAAACAAGGTCCTCAGTTCTTGTAAGTGGCTCTTGTCATTAACTCTCCTGGGGGACTGATGTAGCAACTTCCTGGGAGGGTATGTGGCTCCAGAGGCGCCACTTTGTTAGCCCTTTTCTACCTTCAGTCCCAACTTTCTTTGGCCTTCTTGGCCTTCCTTTCCCTTTCTAACATTGCAGCTCTTTTTCCCTGAGTCTTTCTCTTCCTTCTCCTTCAGTTTAATTCATTTTCCTTCTCTTTCTCCCTCATCTAGACTCTTCTGTCAGTTAGAGTTCTCTTCCTTCAGTTTGAATTTTTCTCCTCCTTAAGGCTCCTCACATTTCTCCCTTGCCTCCACCTCCAACCATTTGGTGCTTTCATCTGGCAAGGTTTGAGAATTTCACATGAAAAATGAAAGCAAAAGAAATGTTCCCTCCTCTGACCACCATCATTGGAACATGGGTATGTCTACTCTTCTTAAACCATACCCACCCTTTCCCATCTGGTAGACTGCCCTCCCTCAACCAAGCTTCCAAAGGAAAAAAACAATAGGGATTTCTCCAAGGCTTACCCACACCCATCCCTCTCACTAGACCATCATAACAACTTGTCTTGTAGTTTTAGCAATGGGAAAATCAAAATGAACAACCCATCTCCACATGGCTCTAATCTCTCTACTATTAAGTAGTCTATCAGTTATTAATAAAATCAAAGCTGTAACATTTTCTCTCAATTTTAGCTCAAGAACATTTAGTTGAGGGGAAGGGGGAAGAAAGGAGGATCTCTGACATTTAGACAGAGAAGTTTCATTCCTTTTTTTCTCTTTAACTCTAGGTACCAAAAGCTATTCATTTGGAGCATATTGCTTTCAATTAAGGACATATATATGTACATATGTTATATGTGTTATGTGTACATATGTGTACATATGTACATGTTATATTGTGTATATATGTTTATATATGTATGTATATATGTTATGATCTGTTTTCATTTTATATCTACTGTAATCTTTCTTATAAAATATGATGTAAATCAGAAATAAATCAACTTAAAGAGAGAAATCTTACATTAAAAGTCTGCTGGTTTTTGTAAGAGGAGGGTTGAGCAAAGGGGAGGAAATTTAACACCACAGATCCTTTTCACAGATCTCCCTCCTCTATTTCTCTGTCTCTGTCTTTGTCTTTGCTTCTCTCTGTCTCTCTATTTCTGTCTCCTTCCCTCCCTCTTCTCTAATTTCCAGTTCACAGCCTGCCACAGTGCTGTTGCTACTAGACTCTCCCTTCTACATCTTCTCACCTGCCTCTGAACATCATTTCTCTCCAGTGGAGGTGAATTTATTCTCTCCCTCTGGACTGTATCTCCCAGAAGTCCACAGGACTGTTCTCTAGAAGCCTTCTCTATCAGTAATGAGAGGATGGTTCTATCTCAAAGTCTAGTCACACTCCTTAAATTTTAGTCACTGGCCTTGTGCACTATTCCAAAACCCTCAGCAACATGAGTGTCAGTTAACTCTAGAACTCTTTACTAACCCAAGGTCAGTGTAGGGTGCTTTGGGTAATCACAATTATGTAAATATAGCTCGAGTCTACATCCAGAAAGTATTCTCCAAAAAGCTAGGCAGGATCCTATCAATCAAATAGCAAACGATTTAATAGAATAGTAATAAAAATAACAATAGAAAACCAGGTCATAGACTTATTCTGAGTCTCCTCATGCATGAAAATATGCAGTCTTCTACCACCTTCTACCCTGGTGGGGAAGAGGACATTCTGCCAGAATCATAGCTACCACTCCCCTCTGATGACTACTGCCATCCAGCTAGGCCTCCCTGCCCTTCAGTAGCCCAATTCCATAGGGGAGGTTCCAGAGCTCTGCTTGACACCCCTACTCTAGTTTATCCTGTCTGATTCCACAGACATCTCCTGCCCCTCAAAGGCTTGTCTTCTATGCCTTGGAAGAGAAAGCTCATAGTTACTCCACAAGCTGTTGCTGCCATCTGCTGGCGCTATCAATGGCTTCTGTGGCTTCACTTTTCTAGGAGGGAAGGAAGGGAGGAAGGGAGGAAGGGAGGAAGGGAGGAAGGGAGGGAGGGAGGGCTCCAATCATGCCCCCAGAAGCTAGCAACTAGATTATGACAATGGTCTTGAAGCATTTAGGCTGAATGAGGGACATAACAAAACTAGAGGTGAAAGGTTGGGACTATTATCCTTTTACCTGAATACCTGCCACTGTCACAAATGTCCCTGTTGTGTTCACACCTCCATATCTTCTTCAGCACAATTCCTTCTTCTTGACCTTAAATCCTTCTCCTCCACTTATTTCTCCATAAACAATCTTCTCCCTAGAGACAGAATCATAGAGTTTCAGATTTGGAAGGGGCTTCAGTAGCCATCTGGAACAACCTATACCCCTAAATAATCTCCACCACAACATAAGCAACAAGGGGCCATTCAGCCATTGTTTTAAGACCTACCTCCCACCTCCAGCCCACGATGAGGCAGAGCCCATTTAACTAATAGGTAGTTTAGATCGTTAGGCATTATTTCCTAACATCAAACCTAAGTTTGTCCCTTTGGTTCTTCAGCTACTTGCTTCTATATTTGTCCTCTGGAATGACTGAAATTCAAATCAAGTCTTGTTGATTCTACTTCTAAATACTTTCATAAAAGTCCTGATCAAATAGGATATCTGTAAAGCTCTTAGCATGGTGCCTGGCATATAGGAAGCACTTAACAAATGTTCATTTCCTTCCTTCCTTTTCTACTCCATCTCCAAACATCCTAGTTCAAACTCTTACCATCTCCCAATAAACAATTTTAATATATTTCTAATTCGTCTTCTAGTTTTCACATCTCCCCATCCCATTCCATAACAAATTATATTTTGAGTATATAATAACCTTCCTCCCAATCTTTGATTTAAATGTCTTATTCACCTTTCCTGTTTACTTAATACTTCCCTACAGTTATTTTCATACATATCTCATCCTTTAGTAGCTAATGAATTCCCAGAGAATAACTGTCTTTTTTTATTTTATATTCCCAATTTGCAAAAAGTGACATAAAAGAAAGCACCAATGATGTCAATTAATCCATCAACAAGCATTTATTAAGCACCTACTATGTTCTAAGTACTGCATTAGAGAGAGTGTGTGAATATAAATGTAGAAGTAAAACTAGTCCCTGATTTATACTCTACTGGGAAGAGATGTAACATATTCATACATATGTATAAGAAACTCCGCAGTGATGGTGTTGAGAGCAGTAACAAGGGAGAGAATCAGGAAAAACCTGGAATATACAATGTAAATTCCTTGAGGGCAGGATGGGACTATCTCATTTTTAATTTCACATCCCAGCAATTAGCATAATGCCTAGCACATGTTAGGTATTTAATAAGTGTTTGTTGATTAATTGAATTTGAGCCGAGCTTTGAAGAGAGGGAGGGACTCCAAGAAGAGCATAAGGATGACCAGAAAAAGAAGGTGGCTAATCATGTGACTCATTACAGGTCCAACTTTTTCATTGCCATCCACAAAATATTAAAAGACTCAGAGCAAGGCTACTGGTATACCTGGAAGGCCTTAGGATCAGACTTATGTCTGGAAAGGACCTTAGAGTAGACCCTAGCCTAATCCCTTTGTATTACAGATGAGGTAAGTGATCAAGATCACTCAACCCAAGATCATTCGACCGTTAATTGTCTGAAGTAGGTTTTGAACTCAAGTCTTCCTGACTCCAAGTCCAGTGTTCTACCACATGAATGTTCTATGGAATTGTTGTGATCATTGGCACTATTGTTTTTAAATGGATGAAAGCACAAAAAGTACAAAATGAGGAGGCAGAGAAGACTTTCCATCTGGACCAGTAGAGACTGTAATTATCCCTAGACCTACTACTTCTACAAATGTGATTGTTGCTTAATAAATGTTGAATTGAATCCAGTTGAGTGAATAGCTTAGATACTACAGATAATAGTAAAGACTCCTTATATAGTAAATAGTATTAGTAGAATTCAAGATCCCCAAGGACAGGATAAGTCTCACTTTTGATTTGTAACCTCAGCACATAGCATAGTTCCTGGTTCATAAAAGGCACTTTGTAAGTGTGTGCTGAAGAGCAGCTAGTGGCTCATTGGATAGAGTGCCACACCTGGAACCACTCATCCTCCTGAGTTCAAATTTGGCCTCAGACTCTTCCTAGTTGTGTGATCCTGGGCAAGTCACTTAACCCTTTTTGCTCAGTTTCCTCATCTGTAAAAATGAGCTGAAGAATGAAATGGCATATCACTCCAGTACCCCAGTATCTTTGCCAAGAAAACCCCAAATGGGATCACAAAGAGTTAGACATGATTGAACAACAATGAAAATCTCATGAAAAAGGAGTGACAGAACATGAAGAAGACTTGACAAAAAACCATGCTCTGTTCTCCCTCTGGTGGTTCTCAAGCAACACTGCACCTCAGCCCTGAAGCAATATCCCCTCAAAGTTGTGTACTTGGTGGGACCTTCTATTTAATTGCACCTCTCCCATTAGAATGCCCAGACTATCATAATGGGGAGGGGGCAAGAGGGGAGCAGAGAAAACCCATGGAAAATGACAGAGATGCTATACTGTGACAGAAGGAACAGGAAAGGCAAAAACACTAGAGCTGAAGATAGAATCTCATCTTTCTATGAGTATATGAGGGAAAATTGAGGCGACTGGATTGATTATATCCTTTGTTGTTTCTCTAAGGCTCATTTGCCCTGCTGTTTAAGTTTTTGACCTAAGTAGTAATAAAATAAGTAGTAATAAAAGCATGGACTCAAAATCATAGTAAATTCACATAATCTTAAAGTCACAATGGACCTTAATATAGCCCTTTAAAATTTACAAAGTGGTTTATCTCATTTTCGCCTCACCACGATTCTGTGAAGTAGCTCTCAGAGATTACTTCATTTTAAAGATGAAGAAACTAAGGCCTTTTTTAATCTTTATTTCTTTGGAACTCTCAGGACCTTGGACAGTCACCCTTATCTCCTTGATACTGCTCTCTTCCATCGAGGTTTCTCTGTCACTACTCCACCCTAGTAACCCTCCTCCCAACAAGACAACTCCTCAGTTTCCTTTGCTAGATTTTCATCCAGGCTACACCCATTATTTTATATGTCCCAGGGACTCTGTCCAGGACCCTCTTCTCTTCTCTCTGTGTATTAGCTCACTTGGTGATGTCATCAGTTCCCATGGATTCAATGATCATTTCTGTGTGAATGATTCTCAAATCTACTTATCCATCTCTAACCTCTCTGCTGAGCTCCAGACTTACATCTCCAACTGCCTATTGGACAGCTTGAAGTTAGATTCCTACAGATATCTTAAACACAAAATATCCAAAACTGAACTCATGTTCAACTCCTCCCCTGTTCCAAACTTCCCTATTACTGTAAGCAATAGCGTCAAACTCAAAAATAGAAATGCAGACCCCTAAACCATACATAAGGATCCTTACAGGTTGAATATTGACTTAGAAAAACCACACAATTTTGTATTTCTTTTTTATGAATACATTAAAATAGAATAAGAACTACATTTTAATCTGGTTCAGTCCCAACATGGCGCCAGATATTGGACATCTCTGCTGGACCATCTTCCTAGTCATCCAAGCTCACAACTCACCCAGTCTTACAGTTTGGGTATCATCTCACTCTCTCTCACCCCTCTATATCCAATTGTTGTCAAGTCTCGTCAACTTCATCATCTTTTGTATATGCCTCTTTTCTCCTCTGACACTACCATCACCCTAGTAAAGGCCCTCAGCACCTCACATCTGGACTATTACTGTAACCTTTGGTTGGCCTCTCTGCCTCAAGTCTCTTCCCACTTTTGCCCTTCCTCCTGTCAGCTTACCAAACTGACCTTCCTAAAGTGCAGGTTGGAAAATGTCACCTCCCTACTCAACATACTCCAGCAGCTTCCTATCACCATCAGGATCAAATATAAAATCCTCTGTTGGGCATTTTCTCTGGCTGTCTCCCATGTCTTGAATTCTCTCACTCCTCACCTGTCTTCTGACTTTCCTGGCTTCCTTCAAATCCCAGTCTAAAATTCCGCCTCTTACAGGAAGCCTTTCAGGGACTCTTAATTGTAGTACCTTTCCTGTTGATTATTTCCCAATTATCGTGTGGGTATGTGAATGTGAGTGTGTGTGTGTGTGTCTGTGCATCTTGTTTGTACATACCTATTTGTTTTCTCCCCCATTAGACTGTGAGCTCCTCAAGGGTAGGAACTGTCTTTTTCCTATCTTTGTATCCCCCTTACTTAATATAGTGCCTAACACAGAGTAGGTACTTAATAAATACTTGTTGACTGACTGAATCTATAACCAGCACAGCCATGACTAGCAATTCTGCCCAGGGAAAGCAACATAAAAGTATTCTCAAATCTTTTAAAAGTTCAGAGGTAGCTAGGTGACTCAGTGGATAGAGTACTGTCTCTGGAGTTAGGAGGACCTCAGTTCAAATCTGGCCATTTTTTCAAAATAGAATATTCATGTTTAGTTATATAACCAACACCATGTGTCTAGTAAAAACTATGAATTCCTTAAAATATTTTTATTGCATAAAATTCATAAAATTACAAGGGAATTTTGAACAATTCATCGCTCAGAAACACAATGTCCCAATAGCTCATGAAGCCTTCCCTTCTCCTCTCCACTTTCACTTTCTTCAGGATTCAGTTAAAGTCCCACATCTACGCAGCACTTTCCTTGAAATGGGAGCCTAGCCTGTGGTTAATCTCTTCCTTCTGTGGTAGCCTGGAACAAGCAGTGTTGTCATCAGCTCTTTTTATGAGTGTTTGCAGGGCATCCATGCGCTCAGAAGAGTAAAGGGATGACCAATACCTTCTCTCCCCTCAGTCACCTGCCCAAAAAGGTGTGGACTCCTTGTGCAAGGTAAGAACTGAAGACCTGGGTCTCCCCTGATTTAGTCAATTGGCCTTTGTTGAGGAGGAAAGTGAGGCTCTCTGCCTGAAAGGCCCATTCATGACAGAGTTCACACATGTGGACTTGGCCTTTTAAAGAAGGGTGGGAACCTATCAGATTCAGAGAAGGGAGGTACAGCAAGAGAGGAAAAGGGAAGGAAGAGAAGGAGGAAGAGAGGAAGGGAGGGAGAGAGGGAGGGAGGGAGGGAGAGAGAGAAGGAAACGAATGAGGGAGAGAGGAAGGGAGGGAGGGAGGGAAAGGAAGGAGGGAGAGAGGAAAGGAAGAAGGGAGAGAGGAAGGGAAGGAGGGAGGGAGAGAGGAAGGGAAGGAGGGAGAGAGGAAGGGAAGGAGGGAGAGAGGAAGGGAAGGAGGGAGAGAGGAAGGGAGGGAGGAAGGGAGGGAAGGAAAGGAGGAAGGGAGGGAGGGAGGGAGGGAGGAAGGGAGAGAGGAAGGGAAAGAGGAAGAGAGGAAGGGAGGGAGAGAGGGAGGGAGGGAGGAAGGGAGGGAAGGAAAGGAGGAAGGGAGAGAGGAAGGGAAAGAGGAAGAGAGGAAGGGAGGGAGAGAGGGAGGGAAGGAGAGAGAGAGGGAGGGAGGGAGGAAGGGAGAGAGGGAGGGAGGAAGTGAGGGAAGAAAAAGAAGAAGGGAGAGAAGGAAAGGAACGAGGGAGAGAGGAAGGGAAAGAGGGAGAGAGGGAGGGAGGGAGGGAGGAAGAGAGGGAGGGAGGGAGGAAGGGAGGAAGGGAGGAAGGGAGGGAGGGAGGAAGGGAGGAAGGGAGGGAGGAAGGGAGGGAGGGAGGAGGAAGGAAATGCTTGAATGAGTGAATCTGTGAGTAAAGGAAGGAATGAACGAACGAGTGAGGATCCTGACTGCAGGATGAGGCCCCCGGGCCTCGGACCACTGAGGGGCAGAGCTCCCGGGGAGATCGGGCCCGCGCCACTTCTCCGGCCTGCGCCCGCCTCGCCCGCAGATCGGGCCTGGTCCCCACCCCCACCCGCGGGCCTCCTGGGTCCTCCTGACCTTCCCAAGATGGCGGCCGCGCCGCGGCCGCTCTAGCCACGCCACGCCACGCCCCCCGCGCCCTCTCGCTGGTCACGTTGGCGACGTCCCTCTAGAAGAGCCGCTCTAGCGAGCGCGCGACGTCTTCTCGATAGCGGTGGGCGGTGCGAGCTGGTCGTGTTGCTGGTTGCTACGTGCGGAGCAGTTGTTTCATGGCTGCGGCGGGCCCGGGGGCTGAGGTGCGGGGGACGGCGCGGCAGGAGCCGGGACGGGCGCCGGGCAAGGTACTGGACGGAAGCCGAGGCAGAAGAGCGGTGAGGGCTTCGGGGCCCGACCACGAGGGCGGGTCTCAGGCCTAGGAGGGCCGGGAGCCGCCTCGGGCTGGGGCGAGGGGTGGGGAGAGAATTGGGAAGCCCGCGGCCCCGGGCTCGCATCCAGGTCCCGCCGCGTCCTCGCTCCCGAGGGCCCTCGGGTGTGTCCTTGCGCCCCTGCCCCACCTTTCCGCAGTGCGGAGGAGCCTCCGGCTCTGCAGTCGGGGACACGCCCGCGACCAGCTCGGGCGAACCGGGGGCCGGGGGGGCTTGGGTTCGGATCCTCCTCGGTGCCTGGGCCCCACGGTGCTCCCGCCTGTAAAACGGGGAGGCTTGGTTACAAGATGGCCCCCAGGCTCGCACGCCTGGCGAATGGGGGGGGCGCCCTTTGTTTACTCTGCAGCGCCACACCCGTCGGACTCTTAACGGCGGGCCCCGCTGTGTTGGGCCACTTTTAGCTCAAGGTTTTTGGGGGGCGTCTTGGTCGATAGGTCCATTAAACGCCACACACACCCCCACGGGAGAAGACGCACCAAGATGGCGGAGGGGGAGGGGAGCCGAGCCGTGGCGTCCCCCTGCGGGGTGTGTAACGGTACCCCCAAACTCATCGTGCCCCCCTCCCCCATGATGTCGGGAGCGGCCGCGGACCCTCAGAACGGGTTTATTTTAACTACGCGTTCTGAAATTGGAACGTTAGTAGAAAATGGGCAAGATGGTGGAAGCACCAAAATGGCCGAGCCGGGGGCGTGGCCGAAGGTTTGGTGCAATGAGGTCATGCTGCAGAGTGCCGCAGTGGGCGGGGCGGGGGCGGGGCCTCGGGAGAAAGAGGCGGAGGGGCGGGGCCCGGGTAAGGCCCGCCCCCCAGACTGCGGCTCGGAGCCTCGCCCTTGGTTTTTGGGTAATCCGTAGGTGAGGACGATCTGGCCTCCGGTCTTAATTCAGGAATGTCGGGAGGGTTTTTTTTAATAGCCGAATTGTGAACGAGGAAAGAGAAGTTTTAATGGGAGCCCTGCGGGTGTCTGTAGGGAGCGGGGCGGAGGGAATGGAGCCGTCAGTGTTTGCTCCTGCTCCCCAGGGGGCGGGAGGCGGCCGGAGAGGGCTTGGGTTTGGGGTGGGGTGTGTCCCGTCCCCCCCCAGGTTAGGAGATGGAGAGTCTGATAATATGGGGGATGTGGGCGGGGCCAGGCGCCGCAGCCGAGGGGGTGGAGGTGCCGCAGTCTTCTGTTGGTGATTACGTCATTGGGCGGAGAGGGTGAAGAAGAAGAAAGGGTTGGAGGACCCGGTGTAGGGATTCGGAATGGAAGGCCGGTGCCTTAGTGAAACGCCAGCGAGACTGAGGGTGAGGGTGAGAGACTGGTGAGAAAGGGGTTCCCAGGATGTCTGCATTAGAAAGAAAGACGGGAAATGGGGAGCGCAACCAGAAGATTCGCCTTAGCTTAGAGGACAGAAATGGGGACCACAGGTGAGCGGGCGCTGTTGGAGAACGGCTACTTTTACCCTCACGCCTACGTCACAAAACATAGGCCAGGAGAAAATGCAGACTAACCTGGGGGGGCAGAAAAAGGAGTTTTCTCCTTTGATTGTTAGATATCACCTCTCACCAGTGTTAGAAAGATGACCATGATACGCAGTGTTCAACCCCTTTTTGTCCTCTGCCTGGATCATTATGCTCTTCTGAGTGAACATCTGTGTCTTTGAGGAGACTCGGTGAAATAAGAATTAAGTGTATCTTTAGATTGGAATTCTGCAAAATCTTACCCTTTTATAGTCTCGGAGGGGTGGGGAGGGCCTCTGTAGTGGAGCCAAAGAGTAATAGAGTTCATTCATTTAGGAAACCTTTATTAAGCCCCCGTAGAGATAGGCAGGGCTCTGAGCTAAGTGCTGGGAATACGCAGAAAGGCCTCAAAGAGTTCCCAATCTGGTTCTTTCCAGTTGCTACCATTCTCTGATTAAGGTAATAAAGAAGAATCCTCCTGCCGGTTGGTACTGGTATCACATCCTTCATGACAGTGGAGGACACTTGGTTAGCATTTATCTTGCTCTTTGCCATGCCCTGAGTGATGTCAGCAATCAGAGGAGTATTCAAGTTAATGTATGTGGTCATTGCTATTAAGGAGTCATGTGATGTTGGAGTGCCTTTAAACGTTTTTAAAGCCTTTTCTTTATTTGCAGGGGGAAACACCAAATCATTATATTTGCAAAAGGAAAAAAGGTTCTGCATAGTAACATGAAAAATGGCCCTGATATTTTATAGTAGCACTCATAAGCAGATTCTAAAAATGAGTCTTTCATCTTTCCCAAAATAAGTATCTACTTTTGCACATTTTCTTCCCATAGTGCAGAAGTGCTCTAAAGAGATTGTTGTAGACTACAGTTAAGTCTGTATATTTTAATGCCTTTTAGGAAAATGAGGGTGGTAAATTTACAGTGATAAATCTGCAGAAGGCTGGCAGATTTAGGTTTGAAATTTTAGAAGGCATATAATTCTGCCTCTTGATTTTTTTATAAATTAAAATTAAGTGAAACAAGTTGCCCAAGTTCTGTAGCCAGTAAGTGGGTCTTTACAAGGTTCCTCAAGCCTAGGGTTTTTTGTTTGTTTACTTTCTCTGTTGCTCCAACCACAAGGCATTTTTAAATTCTTTAAACTAAGCAAAACGGGAACAGAAACACAGGTGGTTAACCAATCACAGAAGTTACTCAAAGGTTAAAGTAATTGGCAAAGGAAATTGAAATTTTGTCCCTAAAGTCTCAGCAGTTAGAGTAAACTAAGAAAAAATTCTCAAGAATCATTTAGCATGAGTAATGTGCTCTGGGAAGGCTTTTCCAGCTGTAGTGTGTGACCAGATGTTAGAGGTGAGGTATCCAGTTCATGAGAATTGTCTGTTTCTTTTGCACCAAGGATCCAACAAATACCTACTTCTGAGCAAATATTACACTGAAATCCAGTGATGACATGGGATTGTTGAAGTGATTTTTTTCCTCCGCATTTAGAAATATCTGTGACTTCTACTTAAAATCATCTTCCCAGCTATGTGGAAACTCCTCCAGAGTTGAAGAATCTTTAGGCACATCTTTGTCGTCTCTGTTACGTCCCAAGCTAACTTTTCCTGGTACCATGCATTCGTGCCTACAAAATACTTTCATTGATGAGTGGTCAGGGTGCTATATATCAGGTCAATTTCACTTGCTACCCTTTAGGGCTTTATGGCTTCTCTGACTGACGTTATTTTGGTCGTATTCCGCTACTAAAATCACTTGACCATAATAGTCATTCAGTTTCAGGTTCTACATGAAAATCATAACTGTTCTGGTGGCAACCCTGCTGTCTGAGTGAGTTCAAGATGACCAAAGGGGTTAAGCCATATAGCTATAGCAGAGCCCCACTTTCCTCTTGGACAGCCAGCCACCACTATATAATAGGGTGCTTTTTTAAATTGTCACCTCACCTCTAGTGAGCTTCTTCGTGTCATTTTTATTTCCTTAACTAGTACATAGAGTATAGAATACAAATGATTGGTTCCATTGTTGATAAAAATTGATTTGCTGTAAAAACATTGGTAAATCCATTCACATCTATTTGTTCCTCTGCCAGTTTCAACTGTGAATGTTTTTGGGAAAATGGGGCTTATTGCCCAGTTTGTGATATATAGTTGGGTGGGCAGTCCATTGGTGGACAGTGCAGGCGGGATTACATTTGGGGAAATTCACACTGCTCTTTCCTACGAAAGTCCATCTTATTAGCACCAATATTTCTCTCAGTGATACTGTATGCCTACAAATCATGGAATATTGTATGCACTCAGAAGAAACAAAATTGCAGGTGACCTGTGGAAAGATTTATGATTGGGGCTAAATAGGATGCAGCGTATTATCACTGATGACTTGTATGCAAGAAATCATGTAAAAAGCATGGCATATGATCAGAAAAGGAGTTGAACTGGCCAAGAGATAACAAATGGACAGCCAGTGCATTGCTCTGGTATTACAGAATATTAAATACCTAGAGGAAAACCTCCAATAAGTTGGGTAACTCCTTTGTGGAGGATATTTGGACAAGAATTGCACAGGATGAGAAGGCGTGAATGGGATCTACACCAGTGGAGGATTACTCACACTGATGAGCACACTTCCAGCCTCTGACAAAGAAACTTCTTGACTCATTTATTTCTAGTTCTAAGGGAATTGTCTGCAGAAAAGCTTGTTGCTTATTGAGAAAGTCTATACTTGTGAGGAGATCTGGCCCACATTAGGCAAAACAATTGTGAATTTTCTCTGAACTTAGCCTGCAGGTCAGACACTAAAGTAAATCTTTAGTTCCTTTAAAACTACATTTTTGTGGCATCTTACTGTGTTCTGAGGACAGATAAGGGATTTGACCCTACATGAGGGCAAAGAGGGGGAGGAGTGTGTGGCCATATACGAAGTTGAGAATGATAAGTGACTGCTTCAGTTTTCCTCTTCTGAAAATGAGGGGAAGATTCGGTGAAATAAAGACCATACCTTCCCAGATTTGAGCTGGCAAAAAACATTCTGACTTACATTATCTTATTATATCTCTCCAGCTCCAAGTTCACCATTTTTGAAGAATGGGGTGCCAATAAGCCTAACCCTAGTCAGCCACTTCCATTAATCTTTAAAAATAACAAAAGACCTTCCCAACTATCAGAGCTATCCAAAAGTAGAAGGAGCTGCGTTGGTAGAGTTCCTGTCATTGGCAGCCATCAAGCCGAGACTGGATGAGCACATGTCAGAAGTGTTAGGATTCAAGCTAGGTTTTACATCCATTATTTATGGATTTTTGACCCAAAAATCTACATGACTCCTTTAAAGGAAAACCAACCTGATTGCACTAGTCAATCACTGAGCATTTGTTAAAGTACTTAATATGTACCAGGACCTTTTACTTCAGAAGATACATAAGATAGAATCATAGCTTTAGAGCTGGAAAAGACCTCAGAGCTCATGTAGCCCAGCCTCTTTCTTGATTTAACAGATGAAGATCCAGGGCCCAGAGAAGTGAGGGGATTTGTCCATGACTTAAGTGGTGTGGTTGTAGGCAGCTCTCACATGCCATTTGATATTTTTGTGTCCCATTATGTTAGATCTTAGGAAAGGTCTGCTTCTTACATAAGGAAATGTTGTCTCCCTCCTCAGAATGTTGGATTAAAAATAATTTTGATTTAAGCTAATAAGACACCTTGAATAACCACTGATTTCAAACAAAAACAAAAGGCAGGCAAATAAGTATACGATTTTATTGTAAAATGAGACAAGCAGATTATGGTTTCAGTATAATCTAAGATGAAAATTACTTTCGTTAAGATGCCTTGTAGCTTTTCAAACAGGAAATTAAAGACATCCACACCTCTCCTTTATTTGAGAACTCCTGTATGGTCATTCTGAGAAATGGGTAGTTCCCCACTTGAAAATGTCCAGATAGCCAGTGCACTACTACTTTATCAGCTTTTTGTTCAAAAACAGTGAATGGGAAGAAAGTGTTAGAAGTAGAATCAACTTCATGCTAGGGTTAAATTTCCTAGCTCAGCTAGCCTGCCTATTTAGTGGCCCCTTTCCCTCCTCCCCCACCACCACCTTTTTCCAGGTTTTACCTCCACATTGGACTAACTTTTTTTGTCTTTTTTTTTTTTTTTGTTCGTTTGTTTTGAGTTTTTTGTTTGTTTTCCTGAACTACTTCTTAGAGTTCTTAAGTAAAAGGCTATCCAGTAAACAGGTATAAAGTAGGAGAACAACTTTGTGGAATTAGCAAAACTGAAATCCATTTAAGCAAATTGAACTTGGAGTGGGGAGGGGCTGCAACTGTTGACTTTTGGTGCCTAGTCACAGTATTCTCTCCAGAAAATCTTAGGAAATTGGTGATTCTGAAGATACATATAGCCAGTTTCAGAATTTCACCTGTAGCCAACTTTATGCCAAGGAAAAGGCAGTTCTAGCCTTTCCTCTCTTCCTTGTTTCCAGGATTCTGGTTACTACTGTTAAATAAATTTCTCTGGTCTAACATGGGATTCTAACCATAATTGTTCCTGTGAAAAAAGTTCCAAACAGTTAACTTTAAAAATGAACTTTGAATATAACTGTCTTAAGTTGGAGACTAAAGTTATCTTTCTTGGATTTGACAGCTGGATTGAATGTGGATGTCATCTTGCAGATGTTACTGAAATTTATAACCAGCAAATATCCAGAATATGGAGCATGGAGGAGAATTTTCTTTTAAAAAAATGAACAAACAAAACTGTATTATATTTGCAACAGAAATTTTTAAAGGGGGAGTACAATTCTATAGGATATATAAATCTGATTTACTTTTTAGTGTCAGGCCTCTAGGTAAAAAAAAAATTGTAACATCTGATTCACTTTAATGCTTTCTCTAGGGTGATCCTCAATAGGACCTACTAGAGGCTGCAGAAAAAAACCTAGGCAAAATTTTTTAAAAACGGTGAAATAGGTTGTTCTAAGGAAGTAAGATGGATCCCTGTTCAGTTGGAGTTCAGCTTCGTGCTACCAATGAATGTCATAAGACATACTATACTCGGCATACTGGCTTCAAGACTTTGCAAGAATTGTCATCAAATGATGCGCTTTTACTTCAGCTTAGAACCGGAATGACACTCTCTGGAAACAATACAATTTGCTTCCATCACGCAAAAATTTACATTGATCGATTTGAGGACTTGCAAAAGTCTTGTTGTGATCCTTTTAACATACACAAAAAGCTTGCAAAGAAAAATTTGCATGCAATTGACTTAGATGATGCCACTTTCCTAAGTGCCAAGTTTGGAAGACAGCTTGTACCTGGTTGGAAGCTTTGCCCAAAATGCACACAGATAATCAATGGAAGTGTGGATGTTGAATCTGAAGATCGACAAAAAAGAAAACCTGATTCAGACGTATGTATATGGGCCAATTTTTCACTTATATAGGTCTGCAATTTAGAGTTTTGCTTGGGTAGTATAGAAACATACTTTTTTTGTTCTCATTGCTCATATGCACTTTAAATCAGCATCCTTAATATGCATACAAAATTCAGACAAGTGAGAATCATTTAAGTGGTGCTTACTTATTTTCCCACTCCCTCTTTTCAACCATGTAAATTAAATGGTAGGATCAGAAAAAGGAGTGATAGATTTAGCATTTACAGCTAGAAGAAAAACTCTAGATGGGAATAGCAGGTGGCTTGCAATGAATGTTTCTCCTTGCTCCTTTTATTCTCTCCCTCTTTTGTCCTCACCCATGTTTGGATTTGTGTGGGTGTGTCTAGGAGCACAGCGCTCAGAATCTTGTTGCCCTGTTTCCTAATTTTAGGCCTCTCTATAGGGTCACCAAAAACATGCCTCTATGTAAAATTTTGATTTGACTTTTGTGGTGTATGAAATATCGTATATCTCGTTTTAAAGGTTCTTACCTTGAAAAATGTGTACATTCTATTTGGAAGAACTTAATAATTCCAAAATGTGGAAGACTTTAACAGAAGACTTTTTAAAACTGCTTGGCACAGGCTCAGATTATATATTAGTGGGTAATGAACTGTATTTCTCCCCTCCCACCAGTCATCAGTAACACTGCCATCTTAGCAAGCACTTTTTCATTTAAGCCTATTTCTCCTTTAACATACGCACTGTAAGGTGGTGACCTCTCCCTTGTTTTTCTGAAATTCACCCAGTATCAAACATGTCAGTTCATAGTCACATTTCAGAAAACTGGATGTTGCTTTTTGTCAGACTCCTGTCTGTCCTGACATAGTAACACATCATCAGGGTGTTCTACATTTATGATTAACTATTACATAGCTGAAAAACTTAAGCATTTAAGTGGTTTTTTAAAAAAAAAAAGATTTTTTTGTTTAATTTAGTCACTTGGGGAAGAATTTTTAGTATCTTTCACAGTTCACTGATTTCTCAGACAGAAGAAGACTGACCTTAAAATATTTGGCTCAGCCATCACTGTGAATGTCTACTATTTCACTGTGCTGAGTTGGTTTTTGTTTGTTTCATTTTGTTTTGACTTCCTCTTCTCCACTGCTATCTACCTTTAGTTCTGCCGCCAATGTGTCTACCTCTTACGCATTCCTCCTGTGCTACTTTTGATTTGCTGTGGTATAATAAAACGAGTAACCAAGGTTGTTAGGGTCATGTGATCTGAGAGTCAGTAAGCACTGAATAATGGCCTGATGGCTTCTACAGAAAAAAGTTCAGTTTTAGTGCATTGGGTCCATTTCTGGGCAAAGCAGGCAGTATTCTATTCTGTGTGATTAGCTTGGCAGTCATTAAGAGTGAGAATGAGATGTTTACTTTTTGTGTCTTTGATATAAAGAATCTCACTTGAGAATTTTTCCTTTTCCTTAGGGAAGGACTGCTAAAGCCTTGCGGTCCTTGCAGTTTGCAAATCCAGGAAAGCAAACTGAATTTACTCCAGAAACTGGTAAGAGAGAAAAAAGGAGGCAGACTAAGGCAACCAATTCAGACAGGTAGGCGGTGTAATATGAATTAAGACATGTGAACTGACCCTCTAGCATTGTTTGTTTCATCTTCATTTCTGAGATTTCCTGAATAGCTGTTTCAAATTACTTAAGAGGAGGGGGAAGGAGGAAAAGTGTCCCAGTCTCAGTTTCTTGTTTTACAGATGAAAGTGTTGAAGGCAGTGAGTGATTTCTAGGTCTCTTTCAACTCTAAAAATATTGACCTTATTAATAATCAAATTATATACAAATATCATAACTTCTACTGTGATAGTGACGTTTATACTCTTCAAAAGTAAAATCAAGGGGTTCTTTCTTAAATTTATATCTGTAAGTTTTTTGGCTGCATAAATGATAGTAAAAACCAACAAAATTAAGCAAGCTGCAACTGACTTATGAGGTCATTTATTTTGCTGAATATTGCCTTAAATACAGATTGAAAAAAGGAAACATTAAAATTAAGGCATAATGCAAATAACTTACTACAGTGGCACTTTTACATACACATTTAATCTTTGAATGGTAGTGTTTTCGAGTTTTACCCATGTGTTTTTATTTCTATTAGCTTGACTGGAAGAATATTTTTTTTACCTTGCTTAGCAATCACTTAAAATACTCTTGTACTTCACAGTATTGAAGTTAAAACTACCAAGCCCAGCAAGGTTGGGAAAGGGGAGGAAGTGAATTGAGGGAATTGTTAAATTCTGTACCTATAGAAATATTGACCTTTAAGGGTATACTTTGCCATCCATACGTTAGATTTCTACTTCTTAAATAGAGATTGTAACGACTTTTAGTATATGATGACTTTGATCTAAAGTTATGAGCCACTTTAACAGGACCCTACAACTTTTTCCCCAACTTGTCTTTACATCATTTTGTTTTTGTGCTAAAAATTGGGAAAAGAAAGGGGGGTGGGGGGGCCTTGGAGTTAAAAATAACTTTTATTTTTCCTTTTTACAGGCAAGTGATACCACCAAAGAGCAAAGTCTATGATAGCCAGGGCCTCCTGATACTCAGTGGAATGGATCTGTGTGATTGCCTGGATGAAGATTGCCTGGGGTGCTTCTATGCGTGTCCCAATTGTGGTTCTAACAAATGTGGAGCCGAATGCCGCTGTGACAGAAAGTGGCTTTATGAGCAGATTGAAATAGAAGGGGGGGAGATTATTCATAATAAGCATGCTGGGTAATTTGAATGAGCTGCTGTTTCCTTGTAGCTCTGAAATCCTACTGTATACTCAGAATTCAAGCATGATAAACAAGTGACAAAAGATTTGAAAAATGTTACTACATGTGAATGTTTTGTGCTAGGTGTTTTAGAATTCATTGTTTTGTGTACATTATAGATGGACTTTAAAACTTAAGTACATTGTGGATAAATAAGCAAACTGAGAAGTTGGGAACTGTGCTTGACTGTACAAGGAGAAATGGAGTTGTATTTCAAATATTATTTAAACACAACAAATGTTACATGGTGGCACAAAGTCTTTTAAAACATTTATTTGGGAAATGACCTAAAGAACACCCAGTATTCCTCCTTGTAGATTTAGTTTGAAGAGTCTGCCTTCCAAAGGACTCTCAATTTAAAGAGCTCAGTAAGAAATGTAAATCCTGCTAGAATGGTAATTTGCAAGGCTGTTGAGGTTTGGTACATTTTTAAACAAGGAATCCACAAGTCCATTTCCTGTCCTTTGTTTGAAATGAGAGTGCTGTGGAACCTGCAGGCCCTTTTTATGTTGCTGCTAGACTTTTCAGGGGACCTGACTATTAATAAAAGCAAATGCTAAAACTGTACAAATGCTAATTTCCGTTCTGTATGGATTGTGATAGAGAAGTCAGTGTTAACATGCTATAAAAAGTTGAATTGAAATTAGACATATAAGTATCCAGATTCCGTGTTTTCAGGTAAATATTTTGATGTTGCTAGTTCATTGCACTTTTGGATAATTAAGTTGTATTTTTTTTTTTGTAGTTATATTTGACTTTCTACAGGTCTAGCATCTGTTAAATTAATAGCTGTGCTTGCAATGAATATCATACTGGTAGAATCTAGTGTTAGAGAATCTAGTTGTGATCTCCAAGTCCTTGATGAGACTTGGCATGTTAGGGCCCCACAGCCCATACTAATTTTGATCTGTTGATTGTGGGCATGTTCAGTTTTGTTGGGAAAATCCTCTTTAGCAATTGTCTTTACAAGTCTTTGCTTCTTTATTATTCTACTGAGCATTGTGTTTATATAAGTAATTTAGGTACTACTCACATAGATACTGTACCTTGTCAGAAGTATATTAAATATTAAAATATCTTAATGCTATGTACCTATTCATCAGGAGGGAGGTGTTGAGTTCTTCCTAGTTGAAGGCTTCAGACTTGTCAGTTCATTGTGGAGACAGTGACAAGAGCTGTGATGCTGATTCACAGAAGGGAATTGTTTTGGAGGTTAAAGTTGTTGTCCAGGAAGATCTAATTCAAAATTGACTTAAAACTTTGCGATCTAATTGTGTTCATTATCTCAATCATCCATATATAGATTGTATTCACTCTGTCTTGTGCAGTTTTTTTGATCTATCTTCCACGTAGTTTCTAAGCTGTGTACCATTAGCACAAAAGGAATAAAGAGATACCATGATAGCTGTGTATTTACTTTGTGACCACTACTTTGAGATGTGTAAAACATTTTCTTGGGCCCAGCACTGGTCCTTTGTACCTTTGTAGCTGTTTTCCAAACATTTTTGCTTTATATAAAGTAGCAGTATTCCAGCTTAATTTTGGCCATAGCATAACACTTTGCCTTTGTCTACATTTTCAAGGTTTGCATATAATTTTAACCATCTAGAAAGTCAGAATACCACTATGTGAACTGTTACTGCTTGATCAATTTGGTTTTTCTCCTTTACTTTGCTAAAGGCATTTTATTCTCTTGTAAAGTTTGTGTGTAATTTATTTGGTTTTTGCTGACAGCTACTGGAAATACAAGAAAATAAACCAGACTTCTCATCCATTACTGCTTGTGTTTGATCACTTCTAAAAACAAACCTTTATGTGTTTTGAATCAATAATTACATAATGATTTGATGGTGTGAAGTTACCAACTCGCAAAAAATTCTTCAACTGAAGCATACTTAACTCTCCATAGCAATTGACACACCAGTTTTGGGGTTTCCTAGAATTTTAATTTTTTATTGTTTTAAAGTGAAGGAACTTAGGTGAATAATGAAAGGATGTATTTCCTTAGGAAAGGAGAATTGGGGAGATAAGTTAAATTTTTATAAAGAAAAAGAAAAGTTAACAGCAAACATTTTTCTGAGTTGCTTCTATGTTACTGTGGAAACATTTGAAATTACTGGAAAGAGCTGGTCTTGAGAACAGGCTCCAGATTTTGAGTTTAATGTGGTTTTTAATGACTAGTAATTAAGATTTTTCTTTAAAAAAAAATTAAGGCTGTAAACTTAATCTTTAAATGCATTAAGTTTTGATAAGGTGGAAAACTAAAATTCAGCCTTCAAATTTCCTATTGGCTTATTCATGAGGAAATCATTTCTTCATAAAACAGCCCCCCACAATTGGAAGAACATTGTCACTCCCTCTAACCTAGAATCAGAGTTTATGTTTTGAAGAGAAAATAACTACACAGACTAACCTTAGAGTATTGGTCTTGGGTGTCTGACTCTACCAGAAATAAAATTGTGGAAACGTATAGTGTTGGAAGCAAATTTCTACTTCATGCTTGATGTTACAAATCAATTCTACTTACTTGTAGAACTTGAAAGAAGTGGAAGTTCTGTGGCTTCACCTCTAAACAAAGTGGCCTGCTTACTATCAGTACAAATACTCAATGAAGTGAAACCTGAGTAAATGATTAGATAAAGGATCAAATTTTTTTTTAAAACTATTAGGATTTGTATCTTAGATGAGTTTCTGATGACAGTTGAGCACCCAGATTGGCAGTTACATGTCCAAAGGCATATGATGGCAGGGGCAAGGAAGAGTTGGACTTAATAGATTTTAAAGTGCAGCTGTGTAAGATATTTTTAATTGTTTTAATTATATTTCACATATCTTTCCTCAAAGACTGACCATTTTTTTCCTTGGGTTTCATCCTCAACTGAGTTAGACTTCATGTAGGGAGAAATAAACAGTTTCCTAATCCAAGTGGGAATTTTGATCATTGAATCATAGGTATAGAGCTGAAAAGGACCTTTGCAATCATATCCTAAACCCTTCCTTTTATAGATGAGGAAACAGGTCCAGAAAAGTTGTGATCTTGCCCAGTGTCATATTGCTAGTAGGTGGTTGAGGTATGATTCAAACCCGTGTTATCTTGACTCCAGGTCCCTTACATGAAGGAATACCAATGCTCAATACCTGCAGTTAAACACTGAGTTATCATCTCTTCAAGATTAATGTTGACTAAGGGAAAGGTTAAAGGCATTAACAAGCTCCTAGGGTGATGTTTCCCACATTGTTAAGCAGTTTACCTTCTGTGAATATTTCGGTTAATGACACTTTGCCCTTAAACTATTAAGAACTCATGAATTAGAAGTAATACATGAAGCAATTTTTGAAATTTGATTTTCCCAAATCCATGTGATAAAATAGATCCCTGTACTTTAAAGCCCTTTCAAGTATTTGATTTCTATCCATTCCCCTTATGCCTTTTCCAAGCAAACCATATATCCTTCAACCAGTCCTCATGGTTTCTAATCCCTTTACCACCTGGGTGTCTTCCTCTGGACATAGTTTTATCAAAATGACAACTGCAAACAAATGCAGTATTCCGGACAATCTAACCAGAGAATAAGTCAACAAGACTCATTCCCTAGGAGGTAACCTAAGAAGGCACATTTGCATTTCTTACTCCCTCTCCAATATATTTTTCATAGACCAGAATGATTTTCTGATGCGTATACCTAATCTAAGTCTTGTGTTGGAAAAAAAAAAAATTGCTCTCCAGTGTTTACCTATTACTAAAGTTCAAATGTTTTTGGCTTTTGGTTTTTTATGTGTCTTTCAAGAATTTCCTACGCTGTTACTGCCTTACCTTCACAGTCTCATTTCGGATTACTCACCTCCACATGCTGTTATTCACCCAGTCCTTCCAGTTCCCAAACAAGCTGGTTTTGTTCATCCTCAGAAGATCCTCAGCTCCTCTTGACCTGTTTGACTCTTGCCCAACCTTTAAATACCAATGCCACTTCTATGAAGGCTTTCACATAGAGAGGTCCCCAAACTATGTTACTGGATCAGTGATTTCATGATGAAAGGGGACCTTCGGAGGCCAGCTAGTCCAGTCACCGCATTACAAAGATGAGGGTGTTAAGGCCAACAGAGCAAATGGTGACCCAAGTCACAAATTTGCATGTCACAGTTGACATTTGAACCCAGAGCCTTGGTCTCCACATCCAGTATTATTTACACTGAGATATTTGTAAATTTCAGCACAGTACCTACCCAGTAGTAGGCACTTGATGAATACTTAATTCCTTCCCTCTTTCCTTCCTCATGTTTGCTTCAGTCCTTCCAATCTCTAACATGAGATGAGCAGTCCTGAAATTGTTGCGTGTCAGTCTACTGCCTTTATCAGATTACAAAGTGGAATTCTTCCCCAAAACAATTAAAATTTCTACCCCAAATAAACCAGCTCCTATTGTTGGCTCATCTGACTTTTGAAGAATGAAATTAATGAGACGAGCAATGGTTAGCTGCCCTACCTTGGGTAGAAAGCATCAGCTGTCAGCATAACTGGTCTGACTTTTATCATTCCCTTAGCCCAAAGCTCATCCTGTATCCCAAGTTCCTATTCTGTTTGTGTCACCATAGTTATTCTAAATACTGTAGCAGCTGTCTGAGGTATCAAGCTTAGTGTCTATCTTTGGATATTTTTTCTTCCCCCTTTTTTGTGTAAAACCCATTCCAGGCAAATATGTCTTGACTGACTCTTTGTAGGTTGCATTCCAACTGTAGCCAAGAGGTTGTACATTTCTAGATTTTTACAGAATGCTTTTAAACCCAGTGTGTGCTTCAATAAGTAAAGGACTCGATGTGTGGCTGCATATAGTAAGAGAGAGACTGAACAGCATTGTCTGACTTCACTCAGGTAGGTACACCAAAGAATCAGGGAAAGAGATGCCTGAGATTTCTCTCCTTAGGGCCTCAAAGAGATGTGGGTAACAGGAAGAATTAAACACTCTTATACATCTACTTTTACATGTGGAGAAAGTATCAGCATTTTCATGTAAGTTTGGAGTGAACTCAACTTGGATCAGAAAACACCAGGGCCAAAGTCATGAAAAACATTCCCCATCTACCTCTAAATCCCAGTGGATGGGTGATTTCGAAAAATCTAGTCTGAAAACAGTTTGCTTGTAGCCCTGGACTACCTGAAATTTCCAAGTGATCCTGAAACTGACTATACTGGCCCTATGGATTATAACTAACCTGGGGAACGGGGCAAAGGGATACCTCAGACCTGAATCAAAATTAAACTGCTCATTGGGAGGGACAGCCACAGATAAAGCCAAATGTGTCAGTCCATTTACAAGCTGTCTTCCCTCTAAAGTGTCAGTTACATTTCAGAGCTGTGTGTGTTTGTTCCTCGTTGCTGAAGAAGACCATGCCATCAGAGAAATGATGACATGACTTGAACTTGACTTTGTTTTGAGTGCAGGTCACCAGCCTCACTCCTCCTCCAGAGTCATCTGAATCCAGTGACCAGATATTCATCAGGATGACTGGAGATGACCCAGGAGGAGGCAATTGGGGTTAAGTGACTTGCCCAAGGTCACACAGCTAGTGAGTGTCAAGTATCTGAGGTGCGATTAGAACACAGGTCCTCCTGACTCCTGCACTGGTGCTCTTATCCACTGCACCATCTAGCTGCCCCTCATTTCAGAGCTACTTAAGAGACAAAGGTGGAAGGTTGTGCAGGGTAAGGTAAGTGGCTCTTAGTGGCTAAGACTTGATATCAGGAAGACAGGTTCAAATCCTGCCTCAGATACTTAAAATCTATGTAACCTGGGTCATTACTCTGAACCTCCTTTCTCTTATCAGTAAAATAGGAATAATGCTCCCTACTTCACAGGATAGTTGTGTGGATCAAATGAGATATTCTATAAAGACCTTTGTAAATCTTAAAGAGCTAATAACGCCTCTAGCTCCTGGGCAAGTTCCACACCTTTCAATGCTCTTAGGCAAATCTCTAAAACTAGAAAACATCGAAAGGTGGTTGCCTGAATTGGTAGAGGGACCTTACTCACCCAGGAGAGTTCTATATTAGTGAAATCACAGGTCCAATACCTATCCCTATTAATTCAATAAAAATGTATTAAGGGCCTTCTGTTTTCAGGAGACTGTGTTTTGCATATATGGTCCCCTGGAGCCTGATATTTACTAGGGGATGTAACCAATATATTTCCCTATTCCAAAAGAAGCGTTTTGCCATCTATCCTCATCCAGCAAACCTCCCTCAATTGCCCCCATCATCACTAAACATCCCCTAGAGTCTCATCTAGCACTTTGTTCTGAGGCTCTCTGGCAGGCACCCTAGATTTTAGAACATCCCAGAGTTTTTGGAGGAAGAGCAGTGTAGGAGGTCATAATGCACTGGAAAGAGAAACAAGGTTTGGGTATATAAAAACCTGAATTCAAACCCCACTTCTGACACCTTGCTTGATATGATATTAAGTAAGTTAACTCCTGGGCCCCAATTTCCTGTCTTTAAAATTATGAGTTTGACCTAGATGGCTTTCAAGATCCCTGCTATGTCTCAACTGATGATCTTAAAGATGATCTTAAGATCCCATAGACTACAATTAAACAGAGGAAATCAGTCCAAAATGAACAGGAAGTCCGAAAAATAAAATTACGAAGACAAACAGAAAATTGAGGAGGAAGAAAAGGAGGAACTGGTTGAAGAGAAAAGCATGGAGAGATGCAAAGGGAAACCATTAACCAGTTTACATTTTTAAAAGACATACATAAGATACAACCAAGTCAGGCAACTGGACAAATGCAAAAACATGGCCATCCTGTATGAATAGCTGATGGGCAAAGCTAAGGATAACCAAAAGGTGATTTTGATTTGATTTGGTTTTAGCCATGATAGGGCGAATAAATTCAAAGACATTATAAAGACTAATGATAACAGAGGGCAAAGCTGCTCATGAGAATCAGTTGGCTTCTGATTTCTTTCCCCTTATCTCCCCATACCTTTAGATTGAAAAGGGTAGAACAAAATTAGCTAATAAGATTCCTTTCCTAAATAGTAGAGAAAGAACACCAATTCACCCTTGTTAAATTCAAATCACTAGGTCCAGATAAGTGGCATCCTGTAGCAATGATAATAAGTTTGTGCAAGCTTCATGATCCTTAATTTTCAAATAAAAGACCTGAGGTGGTTTGTGACTTGCCCATGATCACAATAGCTGGTGAATGAGGCAGGATTCAAATTCAGGGCTTCTGACTCTAAGTCTTCAAACACAACTTTCTGCTCACTACAGTCTATAAAACTCACTTCAAGAATTGGAATGTGTGATTGCTAAGCCAGAAATTTTGAAAGATTATGGAAAATGGGAAATAGACCATCAGATCAGAGAAGAGAAAATAGACTGATTCTCCCAAAAGGAAAGAGAATCGTCTACCAACTCTAAGTCAGTGAGCTTGATTTCAATGCCAAAGAAAATTCTAGAAGGTGTTATTTTAGGAATGATCAGTGGAAAAGGAAGCAGTGGTCACTGTTTTCATTATGCCAGAATAATTTAATTTCCTTTTCTGATAGTGTAAATAGACTGGCACTGTAGTTTGAGCTATACATAGAGTTTACCTCAATTTTAGTAAAGCATTTGACAAAGTCTGTCATAATATTCTTGTGGAAAAGATGGAGAAATGTGAGTTCAACACATCTGAAAGTCTGTAATTTAATAGATTCAAAATGGTTTGAATGGGTTGATCCAAAAGGGAGTTATTATTGCGTTGAAGACTCCTTAGAAGAAAGTCTAATCCAGTGACCCCAGTATCCATGCTGTGCATAGATTTTAAATTTTTATCTTTATTTAATTATATATGTATATATATATATATAATTTAATTATTTAATATGTTTATCAATGATTTAGATAAGGATATAGAGCAAGTACTTCCCAAATTCACAGATCATGCAAAGTTGAAAGAGATAGCTTACAACACAGTACATGACACTGTCAGGATCTTGACAGGTTAGAACATTATCACTTTTCTATTAAGAATAATTTCAGTAGGGATAAATGTAGTCTTGCACTTGGATTCACAAAATCATCTTCACAAGAACAAGATGTGGGAGGCATGGATATGCAGGAAAACATCTGACAAAAATGTTCATCCTTCATATTTGAAGAGAACCAGTGACATACAGGGTGGTCTTAACTTGCCATGAATGGATTTAAGTGAGGCAGAGTTGCACAAAGTTGTCAGCCTCACTCTCTTTCAGTCATTAAAGTGTAGTCATAAGATGTAAGTCAGGATGACAGGATGATGTTGGCATCTTCAATACTCGGCCAAGCTCTAAGCACTCAACAGCACCTACTTTCAACCACCTTAGTGACCTTTAGAACAAATTGTTCCAATCCACCCATTCAACCAGAGGAAGTCTTCACATGCTTGGGGTGGACATCCCCCTAACTCACTGATGGGTTTGAGGGCCAGTGATTACCCTCAACCCGGTTTAGTCCCTCTGCCAAGAGGATTTGACTATGGTACAGCCACTGCACAGGTTACAACTTCTTGAGGCCACAGATAAGAGTTGGGTGAGAGGTAGATGCCAAAGATGAATGAGCAGCTCTGAAAAGAAATCAACAAGCCCTCACACCAGAGGGGCTAGTCCTCCCAGAACGTCCCATACACCATCCCCCAAAATAACTATAATACGTATAAATAATAATTATTAAAAAATAATAAATTATTATTAAATAAAAATATTTAATGAATAATAACAAAGAATAATAACTATAAATAAATAAACTCACTGCAAGCTTAGTATAAATAAACAGTGTGATAGGAAAGATGAAGTTAATGCAGTCTCATGCTGCATTAATAGTCAGGCTTACAGGAATTGCCCTCCTGAACTCTATTCTGGTTATATGACGTCTAGAGTATTTTGTTCACTTCTGGCAGCCAGATTTTAGGAAGGATGTGGATATATGAGAACGTTCAGGAGGAGATAACCAAGATGGTCAAAGCCCTTGAGTCCACGCTAGATGAAAATCCGCTGAAGGAATCAGGGATGTTTAGTTTGGAAAAAATATATCATAATACGTGGAGCTGACTGGCAGAGTAGCTGTCTCTAAGTCCTTAAAAGACTATCAGGAAGGGAAAAGAGATCTTATAGGCAATCTAATCCAATTCCTTCATTTTACTGATGAGGAAATAACCCCAGAAAGGTTAAATGATTTGTCTGAGATGAGAGACTCAAGCTGATGTCCTTTTGACTCCAAATTCAGGAGGATGGTCTAGACTAATTTGTAGGTGAATGGAGGACGGACTGAAGTGAGGAAACACTTAAAGCAGGAAGATCAAGCCAGCAGGTGTCTTCTGAGACCTTTGGAGGTTTTGAAAGTTAGGTGATCCAACTGCAAAAGTATGGTGCCCATCTCCCTGCTTTTTATCTGGGGACACTGGATGAGGACATTGTCAGATATCTATCAGATGTGGTCAGTGTGCCTTTTGGTTTTGTTTAATTGTTTTTAACATTAGGAAAGGGGGGAGTATATTAGGAAATGACTATGATATAAAAAAGGCATCATTACAACTTTAAAAAAGTGTTGAAAGGATAAGATCACAGAACTTAAAGTCAGACACATGGCATCCATTCATAGAGTTATTACTTAGTCTCACTTTTTATTCACTAAATGGGTGTTGCTTACCTCAAAGTGAGGACTTGAAAAGACCTTAGCTCTAAAAGTCCAAGGTCTCCTACTGCATCTTGAGTCATCTGTAGTCATCCTGACTTCTATCTGGCCACTCAACCTGATGAGGGATGGGACCTGGACCTCTGAAAGACCAAATCTTTGCCCCTGTATGTTCCCACACATTTCTACCAGGATACTCAATAATCTTTTAACTGCCCTTCAACTGTGACTCTCTACTTAATTCCTTTCATTGTCTGCACCTGGCCCACTCCTTAATCCCATCCAGATGTGGAAACACAGTCTTTTTCTGTATAAATGTTCCAATCCTTCCCCTATTAAGTTGTGCAGATTCACTTAAAATCTTGTCTGCTTCTATTGGCATCACAATAAATGAAGGACAAACGACACACAATATCACTTAGCTACTGTGACTGGAAGACTTGAGTTTTCTAATTCTTTTGAGGCAGACCCCTGTACCCTTGCATTTCTAGTTTCCCAGCACCTGAACCCACAAAAAATCCAGATGACTCTGGAGGAGAAAGTGAGGCTCGTGACTTTGCACAGCCCTCCCTCACTCAAATCAAATTCAATTGCAAGTCATGTTGATGTGGTATGAACCCAAGCAGAGACTTTTGTCCCTTGGACCAGTAGGGTTTTGGTCTGATTTATCTGAAGGGTCTCAGAAAGCCTGGCCTTGGGGTGCTCCTTGGATTCCTCTTATTTGATTAGCATTCTCTTGAGGTCCAGGTTGCCCAGCCTGGTGCTCCCTTGCCTTTGATCCTTGATCTTATCAGGGTTCTATTGTCTGGACAACCGGCCACTCCCATCAGGATCCTTCCTGGATTTGATCTATATTCCAGGCTGACTTTCCCCTATGAAGACCATGCCTGGGGCCCACAGACTACTTGGCAACACCTGAATTCTTCAATCAAGTCTTTTTTCTGTGTTTAAGTTCCATCTCGCCTCCATGAAGGCGCTCAGATTCAATCCAACACAGACTCTGTCTAGCTGGAATTGTATCTGGACAGCTTGTTCATACAAGCATTACAAATGCTTAGGCCCCTTAAGAGCCAAACCAGCATGGTGAATCTTTAATAAACTTTTTCTTTGGCTTTAAGAAGGCTTGTGTCGAATTCATTCAAGCAGGGCCCAGCGTGTCGGTATTTTGGGGTCCCCAGCACCCCAAACCTCAACAATGTCATCATCTCCCTGCTATAATGGTCGTCTTTGAAAATAAAGGACAAACCACAACCAGGAAGTAATTGGAGCTGCCCTATTGGGGACTCAGCTAATCATTTCCAGTTGGCCAACTCCTCTCCTCTTATATCATGCCTTTACCTGAGTGTGTTCTGCTCAAAAGAAGGTAAATTTTGAAGGCTGAAACCTACCTAGTTAACTTGGGGTTTACTGGCTAGATTTCTTTCACAAACACCAAGCCTTAAACCCAGTTCACTTTGGAGCTCATTGATTGGACAACAATAGGTCCCTGCCCTGCCCAAGCAGACCCACCAGGCTCAGAGTGAATGTCCATAGTAATTGTTTCTTTTGGCCAGAAACCCTGAGGGTCTCCTCCCAGTTTGAGGTTTTTTTTTTATAATTAAAGGGGCAATCCCTGGAATCCCTTCATAAAGAGGCCTATTCACTGAATAGGCTTTGCCTCACTCAAAGAGAGAACTGGTAAAGACCTTATCTTTTTTTTTTTTTTTTAAATTTCCAAGGCTTTATTGAACAGAATTACTGGGTTGTTTTAGAAATGATGGTTCCATTTCCTTTCAGTCCTCTGGCATGGCATGTTGTATTCAGGGATGGAGACATACATACATACATACATACACACACTCATACTCAGTGATGAAGACATACAACATGCATACCATAGCTACTGAAAAGAGTAGGTCCAGTCTATATCCACTTTTAAAATCCTGATTCTTAGACCCAGTCATGAGCACAAGTCTTATAATCGACCAGCTCTTCAGGCTTAAACCATAAGCTGATCTCCTCAGTACTTTTTACAGAATCGCTGCCATGAATGATGTTCCTGCCAACTTGAATGCAGAAGTCCCCACAGATGGTGCCTGGTTTGGAATCAGCTGGGTTGGTCTCTCCCAGCATCACTCTACCCATCTTCACCACATTTAAACCCTCCCAAACCATGGTTGCAACAGGCCCTGAGTTCATATTTTCACAAGTCCAGGGAAAAATGGCCTGTCCTTCAGGTCAATGTAGTGGTGTTTCTTCCCTTTCTCTGAGGTCTAAGCAACTTGATGCCCACCTGTGAGGGTTTTTGTTACCAAATATGGAACTTAAGGGAAGAATGCTGATGTGGCATTAAGGGGGTGGTGAAGGGGAAGGGTACACCAGGTCATGTGACCAGAACTTTGATGGTTCTCCTCCATCCTGGAGCATTTTATTTGCCTAAGGGGGATACTTTGGTTATTTTAGCTTTGGCAAGAAGGGTGGTGGTTTTGGTGAATTCATGCCTGAGGGGTCTTCACTTAACCTGATTTCACTCACCAGGAGGCAGAATCCCTTCTCAAAATGCTTGATGATGTCCGCTACCAGGCCCCACTGATGCTGTTGGGCGATGAAGGTACTTTTGGTGTTGGCCATGGTCCAGGGAAGCTCAAGCTGGAGCAGGAGCAACGGGCAGAAGTGACAGCTGGAGCCCGAAGAATCTGTCAGCACTTAACACAGAACTGAGAGCATGAAAAGTCTTTATCTTAAAAGGACCAAGGTCTCCCACTGCATCCTGGGCCATCTCCAGTCATTCTGATCAATTTATCTGACCACTGGACCCAGATGGCTCTAGAGGAGAAAGTAAGGTTGGTGACTGCACAGCTCTCCTTCACTCAAATCAAATTCAGTAGCAAGTCATGATGTCATCATCTCCCTGATGTTATGGTCCTCTTTGAGAATGATGGATAAACCACACACAATATTGCTTATCACTTATGCCCATGGACTGGTCACTTTTCAACTTTGGGCATCAGTTTCATAATTTAAAAGGTATAAGGTTGGACTAGATCAGAAGGTCCCTTCTAGCTATAAATCTCTTATCCTTCTTATTGTCATATTCTCCATGAATTTCCTAAATTCAGCTATTTTTTACATTTAATATTATTATAGGCTCATAATTAGTTAAAGCTGATTTTCAAAATACCTCAGAGGGAAAGATTCCATGGGAATGGAAAAGACTTCAGCATGGCTCATTCTTATAAAATAGTTATATCAATTTCAAGCATTTATTAAGCACCTACTATATTCTAGGCATCATGTTAAGTGCTGGGGGTTCAAAGAAAGGTAAAAAACAGTTCCTGTTCCTAAGAGAATAGGTGAGACAATGTGAAAACAGCTATGTACATAAAAGATATATACTGAGTAGATTGGAGGTAATCCCAGAGGGTAGGCACCAGAATTGAGAGGAACTGGAAAGACCTCTTGTAAAAGGTGGGATTTTTTCTGAGACTTGAAGGAAGCCAGGAAGTAGAAGTGATGAAGGAGAACATTTCAGGTACGGGGGACAGCCAGTGAAAACTCATGGACCAGGGAGATGGAGTCAGAGCAACTGGGTGGCATAGTGGATAAAGCACTGGGCCTTAAGTCAGGAAGACATCATGAGTTAAAATCTGGGCTCAGAAACTTACTAGCTTTGACCCCAGTCAGGTCACTTAACCCTGTTTGCCTCATTTTGCCTCAATTTCCTTATTTGTAAAATGAGCTGGAGAAGGAAATGGCAAACCACCCCAGCATCTTTGCCAAGAAAACCTCAAATGGGGTCATGGAGAGTCATACACAACTGAAATAACTGAGGAGATGGCGTATCTTAGGTGTTGTCAAAAGATCCTAGAGTACATGGAAAGGAGAGTATAATGTTAGAAGCCTGAAATGTAGGATCTGGTTATGAAGGGTTTTCAAGGCCAAATGGATTGATGCTGGGTGTAATAGCAATGTACTGGAGTATTGGAGTTTACTCAGTGTGAGGGGGGCAGGCTGTGGGAGAGGGGGCAATATGGTCAGACCTATACACTTTAAGAAAATCGGTTTGGTAGGTGAGCAGTAGTAGTTATCCATCCTCTGATGGATTGAAGTGCAGAGAGATTTAAAACAGGAAGGCCAGCCAGCAATAGTCCAGGCATGAGGTGATAAAGGACTGCACCAGGATGGGAACAATGTCAGAGGAGAGAAGTGGGGGCAAAGAAGAAAGATCTTGTGAAAATAGAGTTAACAGGACTTGGCAACAGATTGGATACAGGAGGTAAGAGAGAGTGGAGAGCCAGGAATGACACCCGGGTGGGAGTCTGGATGACTGGAAGAAAGATGGTGCCCTAACAGGAGTAGGGAAGTTAGGAAGAACTTAAAAGCAAAGATAATGAATTCCATTTGGACACGTTGAATGAAGGTGTCTCAGGGACATCAAGTTTGAAATGTCCAATAGGCAATTATCGTTGCAGTTGCTTGTCCTTTGTATGTCAAGAGAACCAATGACATAAAATAGATCTGAAAAATCAACTGCATGAATTGCTAACCGAATTCATGGGAGTAGATGAAATCACCAAATAAAATAACATGGAAGGAAAAGGGAAGAAGCCCAGGAGAGAATCCTGGGGGAGGGGATACCCACAGTTAGTGAGCAGGATGTCCATCCAGCCAAGGAGTTAGAGATGGCATGGTCAGGCAGGTAGGAACACAACCAGGAGAGCACAGTGTCTTGAAAACTGAGACAGAAGAGAGTGTTGAGAAGAAAAGGGTAATCATCTGTATCAAAGGCTATATGGAGAGGTCAAGAAAGATGAGAATTGAGAAAATACCATTAAATTTGGCAATTAAGAAATCACTGTTAACTTTGGAGAGAGCATCTCCAGGTTGGAGTTAAGATGAGAATGGGAGAAAAATAAATGGTACCAATGGAAAAGGAAAAATGAAAAATGGAAAAGGTACCAATACTGATGGTCCTCTCAAGGAGTTTAGAGGATGGCGCATGTACAAATTGGAGGTGTTCTTTAAAAAATATGAAAACAGAATGGGAAGACTTTTACATATACTTTTCTACAATAGACTACCATCTTCACAGTACCACAACTAACCTAGAGGTCTAGAAAATAGAAGGTATTAGTGTGTCTATTGTTTGATGATTTTTTCCCCCCACTTGACTTTGTGGAGAAAATTATAACTATCATAGCTCTCCTGCAATAAGATGTCTTCTATGCAAATATCAAAATCATAAAAGATTCAGGAAACATTCAACCTAAAATAACTTTGTCCAGTAATCCATAAGCAAAACATAAGCATGGAGAAATGAGCTCACCTAAAGTATTTGGCAATACTATGGAGGTGCAGATGACCTGGTAGAATCCATAGTCATTCAAGAAAGATCAGCTTAGCCACACATAGGGAAAAAACGAAGTAATTGAAAAATTCCTTGTTATCCTGATGATGGCATACAACTCTAGGCATCTTATTGGGTGACTCTGTCTCTCTGTATGTTCTCAATGGATACTCCAGATGGAAAAAATTCTCTAGAAGGGGACGAGATTACATTTGGGAAACTGTGCAGGATTTTGAGCAATTCCAGGTTACTTAACTGGTGTAGTTATCCCTTCTTTTCCCTTCAGTTCTCACTTCTCCTGTCCCCACATTGAGAGGATCCTCCAAGCAAGATCTTCTCAAAAAAGACATATACAAGAATTTCATAGGTGGGATCATGAAAAACATTCTTGCAGAAGTAAGATCATTAAACTTTTAAAATAACTAAATATCAAATTTTAGAGCTGGCAGGGACCTTGAAGATCTTCTAGCCCAAGTACATCTTTTTTTATTCAAGTGAGAAAACAGAGGTCCAGTGACAGGAGACAGGTTGCCCAAAGCCACTGAGCTGGAATTGACTTCAGCTCCGTAACATTTATCCCAATAGTATCTCTGGTGCCCTTTACTTATTAAAATACATTTTTATTGGCAGCTTTTTGTTTTTGATATAATATAGATTGCCTAATATATTCCTTCCCCTTCCTAGAGGATCATTACTTATAACAAAGGATAAAAAGAAAAAGAAGCAAAACTAACCCATTCTTTGAAAAAAATCTGACACTGTCTACAGTGTTCCACACCCATAATCCTTCACATCTGCAAAGAGGGGGGGAAGGTGCTTTCTCAAATCTCTTCTTTGGGACCAAGTTTGGTTATTATAATTTTATACCATTCAGTTTCAGTTATTTTCTGGGATTTTGACAGTCATTTTATATGTTGTTTTTCTGGTTCTGCTTTACCTCACCACATTTGTTAATAAAATCTTCCCATCTTTCTTGGATTTCCTTGAAAAAAAAAATTACATCATCCAAAAATGTATATGTAAGTTTTATTTTTGCTTTTAAAAATTGGTTTCCAAAGCTTCTATGAAATAAGACTTTCATCATCAGGAAGCATTTATTTATGTTCTTGATATTTACACATTGTTGAGTTAGGTTTTGGAATTGTATCCTTGTTAATAATGACTAATGTCAATGGTTTTCCTAATCATTTGAGATATAAAATCCTTGATGCTTGTTGGCTCATTCTGTTAGAACATTTGGGTTTTTTGTACTTTGATTGTTATTCTATTTAACTTGCTTATGTCTTTTGTGTCCCCAATAAGATTTCCGCATAAAATTGGATGGGCATCTGTAATGCCAATGTGATACTCATAGCGACTGCTATGAGTACACATGTGTATCTCCATGGTTGGTTCACAAAATATAACAAATTCATCTCTTTCAAGACAAAAACAAAATATTTATTTGGAATATTGCTATTAGGATACCAGGAGGTAAGAATTAGTAAGGTACTCATCACCCATCCAGGGAGCACCCGACATCACAAGCAAGTTCCCCTAGGCAAGTATTTCCCTCTGCCCCTTTCTCCCTCTGCCTGTTTCTCTCTCCACCCACACCTTTCCCTCCAAGCAATATAATATATAATGTTTCCAATCAAGGACTCTCAACTGGCTTAGTGCAGAGAAGCTTGGAAATCAGCATTTAACTGGGAAAGTTTGGGAATCCCTGTGGTGCACAGCCACTTAAGCTCCATATGAGACCTATTAATGGTCAGGGAAGATGTTATATCTCATTAACATTACAGCATCCTATTGAAATAGTCATCCATATGTATATCTTAGAAGATATATGGGCAGTGAGTTAAGCCCAGAATTTAAAAAAGAGGAAAAGAATGGGTTGGATCTTGCATTTGGAAATTATGTAGTACATTCTTCCAACGATCCCTAGCAACTCCCAGAAAAAAAAAAAAAAACATCTTTTTAACACCAGTATTCTCCCTGTGATATTATATGACTGTGAATCATAGAGCTCAATGGTGTCAGAAGAGTTCAGATTTTTGGTCACCTAAAAAGCAATGAAGATATGAAAGGTAGACATAACCAGTGTGTGGCAAGTGATAGTAAGCAACAGTATGATAATGATTGATAGCATTTATATACAGCTTTAAGGTTTGCAGTAAAATGTATACATGTATGTATGTATGTATATGTGTGTGTGCATGTGTGTGGTATCATTTCTCTTCAAAACAACCCTCTTGGCAGTTGCATAGTTATTCCCATTTTACAGATGAGCAATCCAATGAGTTGCCCAGGGTCACATAGCTAGTCCTGTTTTCCATCCAGTGCAACACATGGCTGCCTACAGAAGTGGATACAAATGGTAGGGAAATAACAATGGGACAGTCATGCAGTAAGATCAAGAGATTCCATTCCATTCCATTCTATTCAATAAACATTTGTTAAGCTCCCACTTGGTACCAGCATTATGCTAAGCACTGGGGATACAAATGAGAAAAAAAGAAAAACAGTCCTCATGCTCAAGGAGTTTATAATCTAAGGGAAAGATAACACACAAAAGGAATCTAGAAAGGAAAGAGGATTCAAGGGGCTTCCAACACATGGGCATCTTCTTCCATGATGTTGAAACCAAACAGAGCTGCAGATGGAATCTGGAATGAACTGGATGGCCAATTCACACCCTCTATCAAGGAAAGCTTTGGGAAGAGTTGTGTTCTACCTTCCAGTCCTCCAATCAGAGGGGAGAGGAAGATGGGAAGGTGTTGAAATCAGCGTATCCTAGGAGGGACATCTTGTTCATAAGATGACAGATGGATAACTCAAATGCTACAAAAACATGCATGAAATATTTAAGGAAAGTCCCCATGAATTCCAGAGTGAAGGCATATGGAAAGATATGGAGGGGAAAAAATCTATGTTTCTATGAGAACTGGACCAGTAGAAGGAGTAACTGCTCCAATGAGATCACAGACCCACAGAAGTGAGGAGTTACAGACAGAAAAGACACCTTGGAAGGCATCGAGTTCAACTTCTCATCTTACGGAAAAAGTCCCTCTGCAGCATCCTTGTCAATTTCTCTCTGTTTCCATGTTGGAGAAACAGGCTGAAAAAAAATCATCTGATTATTATTAGACAGCTATAGCTGAGCATATAATTGTATTGTAAGTTTGAGGCCATTAAAAAAAAGATGCTGTGTATCCCAGGCAACCAACTGAACTGTTTGCGCGTAGTCATGATTTTAAACTCTCCTCCTCATGCAGCAGTTGTCCAGCAGAGGGCATTCTTTTACTATAAACGCCCACTGGAACTTTCCTTTGACCAGTGAAACTGACAATTGTGTACTCTATGTAGAATGAAGTGTGAATCTCTTAAGATGGAGTAGGATTTCTGTTTGGCTTCATTCACGGAAAAATGGTATTTCAAACGTTACCAAGTTGTAAAGTATTTTCCATTATTTTCTCTTTCATTTATCTAAATTGACCCTTTGGAGTTGACGAATGGCATATAGTCACTATAGAAAATAGTCCTGTAATTGTCCATACTCTACATTAATTTCTGCCTTCAAAGACACGGGGGAACAAGAAACGTGGGCATGTTGATTATGTAGTTTGGACCAAGTGGCAAAAGGTCTGACTTTTTCTAATACCTGAAAAAATGTATTTTCAACAGTGATTTTATTAACAACACAAACCAGTTTCGGTAGAGTGAGATGTCTTTTGTCTCCCTGAATTTCTCATGGAATAATATTTTTGAAGAGTTTTATGATATTGAGAGGGTGCAAGAAGAAAGATAAAGAGAATTATTCATTATTAGGTCTGAGTAGCCAGAAAAAAGAAGAGGGAATTCCTTGGTAAATACACAAACACTTAAAAAAATACTTACTCCTTTCAGTGAAATGCGTTGCC